>NW_008334665.1:1557924-1580102 GCF_000622305.1 Nannospalax galili | reverse complement strand
ACCCACAGGGACATCATCTCCCACTGTTCCCAGGAGTAGCAATGCTTTAGGTTATTTTGCTCATTCCTTCAACCATGAGGTATGACATGGTGAATAATAACAGACACACGGGTGTGTCGTGGCAGCTATTTAGCACATCAGTTCTCAGAACTGTGACTCTTCGTGTTGTAACAAACAAACACAAAACAAAACAAAACAAAACCCTTTCCAAAGAAATGCTGCGGAACAAATATTTAAACAGCAATTTTAATTCTCTAGACTCAATTGCAGAAATGCCTCAAGCAAGGGCGTCCTGCCAGCCCCGTATCACTAAAGTCACTGTCCACCTAGAGACATGCCACAGCTTGGATGCTTCAGTCTTCCCTGGAGGCATGTCTGACCTGAGGCTGCTGTGTCCTCCAGCCTTACCTCCACAGTGCAAACTGTACCCTCAGACAGAGCTACAGAATCCAGATGGAGACTGCTGGGGTCCTGGCGGCAGCCTGCTCTCTGAGGGTGGGTGCTGTGTCAAGTACACAGAAGACGGCACGGCTGAGGGTCGCATTTTTCTCTAGATTATTTCTTGACCTGGGGACACACCTTAGCAGTAGATATTATTTAGAAACTGCATTTGGATCTCCAGCACCTCCATAAAAAGGCAGGGTCATTAGTGCACGCTGTAATCACAGTGTTGGGGAGACAGGAGGCTCTCTGGGGTTTTAGAGGCCAGACACGCTTAGCTGAATTCATATTTGATAGTTAACAGGCTTTGTTAGGAAACACGGCAAGTCCCATCCTGAATTTCCTTTCAAAATGCTCTACTCTTGAAGAATAATTTTCATGCGCGTCTTCCCAAGACCACATGGACAAGTGGGCGTGGCCACAGTGACTGCTTAGCAAAAGCTTAGCTGACTTTAGATGACGCTGGTTTTCAGAGAATGCCCCTGAGCCTGCTGAAAACAGGCCCCCCACTTAAGTCTTTGCAGTGCTGTAGAGTGGAAGGGTTTTCTCTAAGCCACATGTGGTCAGTGTCTAACTTGCTTCCACTTAAGATCTCTTTCAAGACAAGCAGCCTCCCCTGGACTTAAACACCTATATAATCTCACCCGTCTTAGGAGATGTGTCCCAGCTCCGCAGGCCGCATCCACTTGCATCGCTGTTCCATCAAGTCTGGGGACTAGTGTTCCTTTGCTTAGAGAACTACAATCAGAAATGAATCCTGTAACTCACATTGTTACATTAATCCTTTCCCATCCTTTTACTCCAAACAAGAAAGTCTGACGGAAACCATTTAATAAAGTGGGCTCTGACTTAGGCTTGGGCTTGTTTCAGGCCACACAATAGGACTTAGCTCCCTCCCAGCTGATCCTGTTCGCACAGCTGGTGAGTTGTCAGGTTCAAGCTGTGAAGAATGGACATCTCTTTTCCAAGTGTTGGGTTCAGGGAGAGCAGGTGTCTGCACAGGCTAAGTCTTCCTTTCTGCAGCAATTCGGCTTACGCTGGAGCAGTTGTGAGGTTCTCTACTTCAGCGACGGTGCAAAAAAAACTTTTAGAATGAAAACATGGATAGTTCTCTACACTAGAAATATTGTTTGAAGTAAGCAAGGTATACTGAGAAAAAGGAACCCTGAGTTAGGATTCTGTGTTACAACCTAGTCACACGACCTGGGTCAAGGTCTTTCACTGCTCTGGATCTCAGCTTCCTCTTCTGTACAATGGGTGGTTGCAGAGACCTGTGGGTTTCCTGTCCCAGGAAAATGTAACCCTCTTCCAAAAAGAACTTTGAACTTTAAAAAAAAATTTGTTTTTATTTTATGTGTCTGTGTGTATTGCCTGCATGTAGGTAAGGGCATCCGTGTCCTGCAATGCCTGTGGAGGACAGAAGAGGCTGTTGGATCCCCTGGGACTGGAGTTACAGACAGCTGTTAGCTGCCATGTGAGTGCTGGGATTTGAGCCCAGGTCTTTGCAAGAACAACTAGTGTTCTTAAGTGCTGAGCCATCTCTCTAGACCCCAATAGCTAGCCTCATGCAGAATGAAACTAGATCCAAATATTTTACCCTGCACAAAACTCAATTCCAAATGATCAAGAACCTCAACATAAGACCTGATCCCCTGGATCTGATGGAGCTGAATCTTAAAGGCACAAGAAAAGGCTTTCTGAGCAGTACCCTGGTAGCACAGGAATTATCCAACACTTGATAAATGCAACTCCATGAAAATAAAAAGCTTCTGTACCGAACAAAACACCTCTATTTAAGTGAAGATATAACCTGAATTATGGGGAAAAAAATCTTTATCAGCTCTTCTTCTGACAGTGGGTTAGTATTTAGGATATACAAAGAACCCCCCAAACAAAATACCAAGAAAAGAGCCCAAGTTTGGACTAGACTGGCTGTCAGTGAGCCTGAAAGATCCTCCTGGCTCCCAGCACTGTGGTTACAGACATGTTACCAAGCCTAGATTTTACTTGAGTGCTGGGGAACTGAATTCAGGCCTTCATGTTTGCAGTGCAAGGATTCTACTCACTGAGCCAGTACCCCCTAAAGATAACTGTTAAAAATTGTTTTAATCTATTTATTCTCTCTCTATATATATATATATATATATATATAGATAGATAGATATAGATATAGATATAGATATAGATAGATAGATATAGATATATATAACCTGGAGAAATATTTTTTAATGTCCAGCATCCATAGATATTCTTTTGCTGGTTTGCCGGAGATTGTTTAACACAGGTGGTAGAAATCCTAAGCTGTAACAGCATGCTCACGACATTTTTGTGCCCTGTAAGTCCTTAGTTCCCTAAGTCTGACCTAGTGATGAGTATAATGTAAAGCACAACGCTGTCTGCATCCCAGGATGCAGCTTGTCCAAATCAGGCTGTCCTCAGCCTTCTCTGGTCCCCCACGTCAAGCTGCACTGTGGTCTCTTCAGCTCTAATCCAGGGCCTAAGGTGGAGCAGGCCAGGGTGTCACAGAACTCATCTGTGAGCAGAGCGCTCCTCCCAATCCACGTGGTGGCACATGATTCAAGTTTCTTCTTGGTTTATATCCTGGTTCTGACTTCCTGTCTTCACTCGCTTTTAATCTTCTAAAATTTTCTTTAGCACATGTGTTAATCACACAGAGTTCCACATGACATTTCCATGTATGTGTGTGTTCTTTCTTCATTTTTACTACTTTATCTTCCTTTCTACCATCCCTGTGTCCATTTCATTCCTATGCTCCCAGTTTTAAGAGCCCTTTTAACTTTCATGTCCTTTCATCTCCACTAAGTTACACATTGGAGAGAAAACACACGATAGTTGTGTCTGTGGGGCTGGTTTAGCTCCGTTAACAGGATGATCTCCACTTCCACCCATTTTCCTGAAAACGATCCAGCTTCATTCTTCTTTATGGCTGAATAATCTTCCATTCTGCATTTACCACATTTTCTTTTGCCAGTCATCATTTGATGGGCCTGGTTTCATATCTTGGATGTGGTAAGTAGTGCTACAATCTGAGCAGCACGTATATCTGTAATGAACTATTTTAATTCTTTTGGGTATATACCCAGAAATGATATATTGAGACCATATCATAGTTCTATGTTCTTTGAGGAACTTCCATATTGATTACCATCAGATTGGTGAAAGAAGGAGCTGGAGAGGTGGCTCAGTGCTTAAGAGCACTGGCTGCTCTTGCAAAGGATGCGAGTTTGATTCCCAGCATCCATTTGTGGCTAACAACCATCAGTAACTCCAGTTCCAGAGGCTCTGATGCCCTTTTCTGACTTCCACGGGCACTGCACAACAATTAAGTGCACTTACACATGTGCAGGTGATACACTCATAGACATAAAATAAAAATAAACAAAATGTTTTTTAAAGACTAGAAATTAAAGATCCAGACATAAGCCCAAACAGCTGCAGGACTGAATTCTTACCAAAGTTAGCGAAAGCATACATTATTGTAAAGCTGCACTGTTCAATAAGGAGTACCTGGCACATCCCTGACCTAGGTCCATATCTCTCACTCAGTACTAAAGTCAACTGACTTTGAGGGCTGCTTCTAACATGCCACATTGCCTGCCCTAATGTTGGCCTCTGTCTCTGGGCTTGGAGGTTCTCTTTCTGGTATGATATTCTATCTACAGACATGAGAAGAAGTCTGAATTTCTGCAAACCAAGTCCCTTGAACACCAACCTTCTGCAGAAATGAACAGCATGAGCCTCAGCAACAAGCTATTGAATAAGAAAGAAGGTGAGTGAGTCCAGGAGCCAGAAAAACGGCCCCAGGGTCTCCTCTAAGCTCAGGATCAGTGCCCTCTGGAAAATGCCAGGGACAATCCCCACACCTACCGTCCCTTGAAAATGCCACACAAATGAGAAAGAATCCAAGGGATCTGATCTTCAACAAAGTGCCTAGAGAGATCACACGGCATTCAACTCTCCAAACACTCACCGAAAGGCTGGAACCATGACGATGAAGAAGATGACCACGAGACGATGATGAAGACGATGAAGATGGTGATGATGATGACAATCAATGAGATGAGGATGATGTTGAGGACGATGACGACGACCACAGGAAAAGGAGGAGGGATGCCATGCTGTTTGCAGCCTTCCTCAGCAAGGTTCAGGGAACAGACACCTCCCATCCCTCTCTTCAACTCATTTCTTCTTCCAAAGCAGTGAGATGTGCTCACACCACTGTGATAAAGCTGCAGCTAAACCTAGTTTAGTAATGAACACACACACACACACACACACAAATTCTCACCAAGTTCTGTGACTTCAGAACAAGAAATCCAGCTCCTGCCCTTCCCCATAAGAATCATGTTCACTGGATCACTTTCTGCCTTCTTGTGTGAACTGGAACAGACTGAGTTGCACTGAGCTGAGTCATGACTGATGGGTGGGACAGACATGCATTACTGCTCCACGTGAGTGGGAAATTCTTCACAGAATATGGACCCAAATAGACACACAGCCTGTGGCACCGGTGCTACTGTGGGAGAGTTGTCACTTTTAGCTGTGTTGACAGATGACGTCCTCACAGGCTGAATGACAGTCCCTTAATTAAGACCACAGGAATAAGTAAACTCGATGTGCTATGGTGTTTATTCAGGTATTTACATCATGAGCTTCAAGAATCAAAATGTGTCTCTTGTGTTCTAGGAAAAGGCCTCAAGGAAGATACTTTAATGTCAATTCTAGTAGTTGATTTTAATGAGTGCATTGATTACCCACATAATCCAGGGAAGGGCTTTATTGTTTCATCTACATAGGAAGGGTGATATCACCTACATTACACACACCAAGAATGGTGGAATGAGGGCAGAAACAAATGCGATGGAAATTGGGATGCAATACACCATTACCTCATGCTGCACTAACCCTAGCATGCCATGTTCTCTTCTACGGTAAGATGGAAAGTCACACATTGCTCTCCCTGATGAGTCATGATTCACTTTTTTTGTGTGTGCACATATCAGTTAAAATTTTTGCAAGCACACAACAGCTTTTATTTCCTGTCTGAATAGTTATAATTTATCTATCTTTTCTTACCAAAACTAGCACAAAAGATACAATATTCAAAACACATTCTTCTGGGGCTGGAGAGATGGGTCAGTGGTTAAGAACCCTTGACGTTCTTCCAGAGGACCTGGGTTCGATTCCCAGTACCCATATGGCAACTACCAACCATCCATAACTGCAGTTCCAGGGGATCTAACACTGTCTTCTGGCCTTTAGAGGCACTGCACAACATGGGTGCCCTTACACACAAGTAGGCAATACACTCATGAACATAAAAAATAAATAAAATATTTTAGAAATCATAAATAAAATGTTAAAAAAACACATTCTCTATATAGGACAATTTTTAAAATAGTAGCAGTGAAATACACATACAAGATGCAAGGAAATGCTTAAGGCACCATTAATGTGTTAAATATCTGCATTGTATTTTAATATGGTTAAGAATTTTAGAAGTGTAATTTCTATATACTTATTTATTGAAAATTTTAGCTGTGTTGATGTTTGAATATCTATATTTATAACGTAAAGGAATCACCAAATTGTGGTAGGAAAGAGAATATTCACCAAAACATCAAATTCACTGTTTTCAACGCAGAAGGAGGTCCAAATACACATTATACTTAAAATCAGATAAATTTTTAAAATTCATTATCTGTTTTTACTTGATGTTTATAATAAGAATTGAGAAACTGACATATTTACAATATCTACATAGTTATTTTATTCTTTAAGTACATAAATAAATAAAAGTTTTTGACACGGTTAGCAGTACTTTGAAAACAGCTGAAAATATATGTAGTTGTTTTGTTGGGCTATGGACCTGCTACCCAAAAATTGAATAATTTTGTTTGAACTCTCTTTACAAGACCTGCACACAATCCCATCATGGAGTGGGGAGGGGCTCACAAAGTTCCACCTCTGGGCAAAGAACTACTGGCCTGATGGCTGCCGGAAGAGGGTCATTTCACTTTATGCCACCCTGAGGAAGGCGCCCATGTTCCAGCAGATGGACACCGTGTACACATTGGAAGCACTAAGAGTACTCAGTGGGTTTGAAAACAATGCGGAAAGTACGTTAACTAGGGAAAGGAAAGTGATGGGCTCGGCGCATGGGAGGAGTTGGAGCGAGGGTATGCAGTATTTTCCTACACACTGACGTAGGAAATTCTCAAACAAAAACTATTTAAAAGCTTGCCTGTTTGTGTAAGTGACTGACCTCGGTAACATCTGCTTTCTGCTTGACTTAACCACATTACTCTCTGTCCTGTCATCCACATATAGTTCTAAGTTACCACTGTGACAGGACAGATGGGGATCCACTTTGTACCCTGTCTCCACCATCACCCTGTTGGTCATCCTACTGGAAGCAGCCAGGTTTCGGGGTCTGTGAGCAGCCACAATGTGTGAGTTATAAACTGGATCTCTGGAGGTTGAAGAAACAAGTGGATGTCATAATTCTAATTTTATCATCTATCTTACAATACCACACAGATTTTAACATTTGTTTTTTAAAAAATATTTTGTATGTATTTATATTTTAGATGTATGTATTAGTGTGTTGCCGGCATGTATGTGAGTGCACCCAGCTGGGCAATGGCTGTGGATGTGAGGAGAGGCAAAGGGTCCCCTGGAACTGGAGCTATGGACGGTTGTCAGCCACCATGTGGGTGCTAGGACTCAAACCTGGGTCCTCTGCAAGAGTGGCCAGCGCTCTTACCCGCTGAGCCATACTCCAGCCTCGACATTTATTTTAAACACCCTTAAAATTACTTAGCACAGGCATTGCAATCAGAGTGAAAGTTACACGAAGCGTGACCTGTTTTTTAATGTGTAAACATGGAGTTGAGTTTACTGAACAGTGGGTCTCATACTTTTCAAAATTAAAACTCTGTTATTTATCCATCAGCATAAAAGGGCAAGCACACTTTGTTAGCATATATTTGATGTAACAAACACTTACCATAAATAAAGCAAGTATTTTTACAAAATAAGGCCTCCTGTCCAATGCCTTACGTCTAACAGTATGAAGATTGCTGCTGATTCCGCTGAATAAAACAGGGCACAGAGTTTCTCTGTGGGTAACTCTTGTCCTCGTCATGGAGTCCTTTACTCTTCCAGTATTTGCATTTTCTAGAGCTTAGAACTATAATGTGGTTACAGAGTAGTTTTAATTTATTCTGATAGAAGTTTTCAGATTCTGCTGGATCTTTTCTGCCCTGGGCTCCCCTGGGCCTGCGATTCAACAGTGTGAATACTTGCATTCTTTCCATTCCCAGTTGAATGTTTAAATGGAGAGTCTTCAAAAAATAGCTTTGAGCACAAGGGAAGCCATGGCCTTTAGGAGTGCATCCACCGGGTGTGGGAGGGCAGGCCCAGGGGCTGGGCTGACTCAGGGATGTGGTTACACAGCTAGTGTTAGCTTCCCACTGGGCCACACCCTGGGGGCTGCTGGGTCAGCACTGAATCTCTCCATGGTCCTGTTCTCATTGGTTATCTGTCTCTGAGAACAGCCTCAGGTTCACCTGCTTGCCCTGACTGCCAGTTTGCTTAAGCAGCGCCCCCGTGAGTGCTGTGCCAAGTTCTTTCCTCTTTCCAGTAATGCTGGGAAAGCTTTCTGCAGTAAGTCAGTCGGTCTTTGGCTAAGTTTGTTTTGTGCATGTGCTTGTATGTGGTGTGTTTATATATGTGTTTGTCAGAATGTGAGTCACAGCATGCATGGGGAGGCCACAGGACACTTCATATGTCTGTCCTTACCTCATGCCTTGTTTGGCACTTGTTTTTTTTTTGTTTGTTTGTTTTTTGTTTTTGTTTTTTTTTTGCCCCTGTATATACCTGGCTAGCTGGCCTGGGGGCTCCTGGCCTGGAGATTCTCCTTTCTCTGCCTTCCATCCCATCCTAGGGGTTATAACTGCCCAATCTACGGCATCCAGCTTTACCTGGGATTTGGAGATTTGACCTCATCTTTGTGTGTGTGCAGCACACTGAGTCATCGCTGTCACGTAATCTCAAAAACACTGAAAGTCTGTAGTTCGCTCACTGGGAACAGGTGCCAGGCGACCTTGCATCACATTACGGAAGACATCTGTTAGGTTTGGCCTTTCCCTCCTGTTCCAATCTTATTTCTGAGCCTTGCTAGCACACTAATACCAAGCACAATGACTCTAGACTTTACATTTTCTTATACCGCCTGCTCCTGGATGGGACAGTGGAGTTCCATCAGAATTCTAAAGTGTGTGGTGAAGTGACTGGTTTTCTTCTCCACTGTACATGTAAAGAAATGCCGCCCCAAAGAAGGGACTCAGTCACGTCTCTGAGCAGTGAGTGCAGGGGAGACTTCCAACCTACCTCTGCCGGTTACCCAACATCTCCACCTATGTAGAGTTTGAATTTCAAAGTTCATATTCAATATGGAAGCTTTATTTATTGAGCAAACACCCCTAGTTCTGGCTTTAGTTGTATCCCAGCTAAAATAAATCAAAAAACCTGCTTGCTGCATGGACAGCCTCATTCTTTATCACCCGTGCTCAGTGCCAGAAAGGAGTCTGGCATTTTCCTCTTTGTAGAAATGTTATACGGTGCCCTTTAGCTTAGTGTATTCTTTGGGAGAAGCTAAAAATGGATTTTCTGTGAATTAGCATGCAATTTAAATTATTTTGCAGCATTTCCGCATTCGATGTTTGCCAGAGCCATAAGTCATGAGACACTGCACACCACTCGGCTTCCAGACACAATGCTTCTGGAAGGTGGGCTGCAGAGACACAGTATGAGATATGTCTTTAAAGACACTTTTAGTCTAAATGGGCTTTGCGAAGCTACAGATCAGCAGTAATGCTTTCAGAATCAAGAATCAACTCTTCATTTATGATGGATTGCATTTCTAATCAGCCTCCAGAAAACTCATCTCCAAAATTGTGTTGAAAAAAAGCAAATAGCTTTCTCCCCAACTTTTCTGCCAAGACGCCTTATGGTGGAATGAGTTCACACAACCGTGAGCAAACCGCTTCCTTTTCTCTAACATTACAGCATCTTATGTGAGAATAGGAAAGATAAACCACAGGTGATCTGCAAATATAATTAAGACATTGATAATGTTGCTTTTTAAGACATTTAAAGGAGAAACAACTTTGCTTTTTTCTGAATCATTACACTGTTGGGGGAAAGTTTTATCTTTTGTTATTTAATCCACAGTATGAGGTATTTTCAATCTAGTTTCTGGTCTGGGGGCCATGCAACAAATACTTTTCTGAGGCCCTGGGGAACTGAATCCATTGGTAATATGCTTGCCTGGCAAGCACAAGGACCTGAGTTTCATCTCTAGAACTCATGCAAAAAATGAAGCCACAACTGGTCACACACAGAGATTGTCTGTGAATTTCCCCAAGTCTAAGTGGCACATCTACGTTGCAACCTCTACACTTAAGGATCATGGAACGTAGAACGATGCACTAATGCATCTTTCAATTCTCATGCAACAGAGGACCAGGAACCCCAAAGGTCACAAATACACACACACACACACACACACACACACACACACAGAGTCTGTAGAGTGTGTGTATTGGACAGGACTTCTCTATTAAAGTCCGCCCACCCAGGGCTCAGGGACCATTGTGGAAGAGGGGATGGAAAGACTGTAAGAGCCAGGGAGGAAATGCCTGACCGTATGGAACTAGAGTCCTACAGGAATGTGGGACCCTTTTCATACAAACCCTACAGCAATAGTGTCGGCATGTACAAGACCCATGCAAACTTAGGCAGACAAAAACCTGGCACAGAACTGGGGAAATGAACAGCAGACCCCAATCTTAGTTGAAGAATTATTGTCAGCCAATTACTGGTGGGTGAAGAAGAGCTGATCTTCTTAAAGGGAGGGACTTGAAATAGGCTGACTAGATCCCAGTGGATGAACTTGCACTGAGGGCCATCTGAGGACACTAACATTACATGATAGGCCTTAACACAAATGACAGAATGTACAAACTCCAGTGGGGGGCGGCTATGGGAGTATGCCAAAGGGGAAGGGTGTATAAAGATGGTTACCTGTAAGAAATACACAAAAATTCAATAAAAAATAAAAATAAAAAGACAGCTCTTGTTTAATGGGATGGCTCAGCTGGTAAAGACATCTGCAGCTTTGCCTGATACCCAGAGTTTAATGCCCGGACTCAGATGGTAGACGGAGAAAACCAATTCCTGGAAGATCTTCTGACCTCTACACGTGCACACCCCACCCACATAAATAAATATAAATAAAAAATAAATACATAAAAATACTCAAAATAATTAAACTCGACAGAATTTGTTTTCACACAATTCTGTGCCAAAGTGTAGTTTGCGATTATGAGGACAAAGTGAGATCCAACACCTGAACACAGTCACAAGACATATTAATGGGGGGACCTGAAACCAGAACATTTTAATTAAAATTCGTGTCAAAATAGAAGGTTTAAATGACACTTTAGAGACGAGGATAGAGAGACCGTTGCCTTGTTCTCACATAGCTCAGAATCTGACGCGATGTTAACACATTTCAAGTATCCACACCTTCCAAGCACTATGTGCGTTGATTTGCCTCCTCATACTCTCCCAAGCCATTTTACAGATGATGAAGACTGAGGGACAAGTGGCATCAACTGAATGAGGATGTGACAGCTCGGGAAGTCTGGCTTGTAACCCCTGTGCTCCTGCATTTGGGTTTATGAATATGTACCCAACGTTCATGTTCTAGAGATGATGCTCAAGGAAGGGTGTTGGATGGAACCTTAAAGAGCCATGCCAATCAGAAGGGCATCACTATCATGAGTGGAACACTGTTGTGACCTTGGAAGAATCCACCCCCATCTCTCACAATCTTTCTCCAGTTCACCTCCCTCTCTCTTTCTCTTAGTCTTGTCTACCATGGGATGACACAGTGAACATGCACTTGCACATGTCATCCTGTCAAGATCTTGGGCTTCCAGAATGCCAGACCACCAGATCTCTGTTCACAGAACTTCAGTGTGTGGCGGTCCATTTCCCTATCCACCATGGACCAGGAGAGCGACTGGAGCCTGTGGCACACCATCAGTTCCCACACACTGCAGTGTTAATGGCATGGGCAAGATGGCCCTGGGAATCTAGAAAAATACTTGCACTCTTAATCTGTTCCATGGAGTCTAAGAAACAGCTCCTGAAACATGGTGCTTAATGACAGGAAGAACACGCCCACCCCAGAAGTTCTACTGTTTGAAGAGTGGGGGTTACATGGATGATTTCCAGGCGTCAAATGGAGTCATGCCTGGTGCTGGGCTCAATTTCACATAATGCAGAGAATATTTGGGGCAGAATTTGCAGCACAGGGCAGCTTCTGGCTTCTGCACCAGCTCCTGTGGGACTGGGGCAGTCAGCCTCGGGTTATTTATCAAGGATGGATGGAGCTATTTTCACAACTGCACATGATGCTATTTTTGAAATGGTGTTAATACATGCTAAGGTGCTTCTGTCTTTTTGACTCATTTTGCCTGGTTGAGGCTTTGCACACCTCATTTACACCCTATTTGATGAATAGCTGGAATGCTCTGGTGGGGTCTCCTTGGCTTCCTTGATCCTGCAGAGCCAGTGGCGTGAGTGGCTGAGGGACGAGGCTTTGCACACCTCATTTACACCCTATTTGATGAATAGCTGGAATGCTCACTAAACCTTGAAAACCCTGCAGAGCCAGTGGCGTGAGCGGCTGAGGGATGGGTACAGTCATGTCCTTATAGGTGAGTCTTTTCTGCCGTCACAGGATCAATGCTGCCAAGTTTCCGCATCTACAAGACTAAGCAGGCATGGAAGAACAGTTGCTAATCACCTCATTCTAAGTGTGCATTCCTAGAGTGCACAGCCCGGGTCCACTGCGGTCCGTGCCAGCTTCCCATCAGTAAGTGAAGGAGGCGTGAGTCCTCAGAACACCCAGTCTGGGTCCTGATTACAAACATCCAACAGCGTGCTTTGTGGAGAAAAGATTCAAGTTCAAATGCTGTCACTGGGGCAAGTCGGGAAGCACTATTGTAAATAAAGTCCAATTGTGCCATCCACATGTTAATATCAATTATTTTTCAAAGAGATAAGAGGTTCTTATTAATATATATTTGACCAAAATATTTTTAATCTTCTAATTGTTTTTCTTCCAGAACACTAGCACAGGTGATTCTGCTTAGACCAGTTTTATTTGCCTCACAACTTTGGGACTATTAGAATAAATAATAATACTTTTATCTAATGACACTCTCAATAAGAACAAACTCAGTAGAAAGTGAAGAGGCTAAGGATCCATTCTTCAAAACTGAACGACAGTCCTGGTAGACGAGTGGACGGGTCTTTCTTACCCAGTGTTTTATAGCATCCCTTCAGTCACCTGCTCACCTTGCCCCAAGACAGAACAAGGGAAATACACAGGAGTCATTACATAAACCCCCATGGACAGGAAAACCACAATTCAAATCTACTAGAAATTATCACAAAGAAATTCAGTGAATGGTCCCGAGGAAAAGAAATGAAATCATAAGAGAAATGCTCGGTAGCCATCGGATAGCTCAAGGTATTGGAAGAACAGCACACCCTCATATGTTTGCATATTTCCTCATTAAGGAAAGATGGCACTTGTTTCCCCATCACCCTAACATCTAGTAGGTTTCCTGTGCTCCACCAGCGCACCTTCCTCTACACAGTTATGATCATGTGTGTTTAAAATTTGTAACTAACATTTGAGAAATTAATGGACTGATTTTAAGGGCAGATTTAGGTTTATAGAAAAATTGCGTGGAAAGTAATTTCCATTTTAGTTGCTCACTGTAATGCCACTGCTCTCCTGTTACTAATGCACCATGTCAGTGTTGCACATGTGTTCCAACTGATGAACAACACAGATGCATTGTGCTAATTAAAGTGCATTCTACATGTGCTGGTTCTTCCCCTGCTCCTTCAGCTCAGTGGGTTTTCCAAGTACAGGGGCTCGGTCAGCCATGCAGCAACCATTACTGTACCATGTGTAGACTTCACGCTGCCATCAACTCCTGCTCTGCACAGCGTCTCTTCCTCTGTGTAAAGCCAGTACCATCATGGGAACCCATCCCTTGGACCTCATCCAATCCGGGCTCATTCTCAAAGCCCTGACACCTTTACAATTAGCATTGGAATTTGAGGACTAAGTGTCCAGTATGTGAATGTTCAGGAGACATACTTAATACAAATCAACCTGAAAAGTGAGTTATTGGATACTAGATATTTTTTGAATGTGAATATCCAGCTGCTTTTGAACTAAGTATGTTTTCAACTATTTTTACCTTGAATGATCACAATTGCAAGTTACAAAATATTCAGGTATCTATGTTTCTTTACTTTCTGTAATTTGTCACAAAAATGGTCTTCCAGTTTTGCAAATATAAATTACATGGAAACCCACCAGTGATATTCGAAACCTACTTACATGGATTCAGAAGATATAAGATAGAAAAAATATATATGGCAATATGTTATTAAACATACAAATCTCCAACAGAAACAGAAGAGCACAGTTAATTGTACTTGGTGAAATGTGTTTATGCATTCTGCACCCAGCTTCACACCAGCATATATTAGACCGCATCCTTAAACTCATTCTGTGCTAGAGCATACTGTTATAGTTCCAGAGAGCATCAGCATTGTAAGGGGAACACACTGAACTGATGGTGATAGTCCCTACAAATAAAAGGCTGGACAAGGCTAGCTGCAACTCATCATGGTATCTCTGCTTCTACAAACAGGGCCATGGGATTAAAGATCCGGGGAGATGGAGCAAAGACACGTTGATTTTAACTTTCTAGTTACATTTAAGTCCAGAAAAGAATTGAAAAGTTTGAAAGCATACCATTAATTACTTATGTGTATATTTAATACAGTTTACATACCATTAATTACTTATGTGTATATTTAATACAGTTTACAAACAGGGCCATGGGATCAAAGATCCGGGGAGATGGAGCAAAGACACGTTGATTTTAACTTTCTAGTTACATTTAAGTCCAGAAAAGAATTGAAAAGACAGTTTACATACCATTAATTACTTATGTGTATATTTAATACAGTTTACATTTATCTATTACTAACATGCATCTGAAAATAGTCACATTTAAACTCTTTATACTTCTTTGTGTCTACTATGTATAGAAAAACTGTTAAGTGGAGACCTGTCAGAGTGCAATACGCTGTTGAAAAGGTGAAGAGAGGAGCTGGAGAGATGGCACAGAGGTTCAGAGCACTTTCTGCTCTTCCCGGGGAGATTTTCCGACACTCATGTTGTATGACTCTCAACCATCTGGAATTGGGACAGAATCCAATGCCCCTCTTCTTTCTTTAATAGGCGCCTACACACGTGCACATATGCACATACACTCTGGTTAGATGTTATTGCCAACTTGACACAGCTTAGAAACGCTTTGGAAGATGGAACCTCAATTAAAGAATTGCTTCAATCAGAGAAGCCTGTGGGCATGTCTGTGGGGCACTTTCTTGATTGCTAATTGATGTTGGAGGGCCCAGCCCACTGCAGGTAGTATCAACACTAGTCAGGTGGGCCTGGGCTGTTTACAGAAGCAAGCTGAGTGAAACAGAGGCCAAACCAGTATGGTCTCTACTTCAAGCTCCTGACTTGCCTGAGCTCCTGTCCTGATTACCACGTTTAAGGTGAAATAAAATATTTTCCTCCCCAGATTGCGTTTGGTCATGGTATTTATCCCAGCAGCAGAAAGCAAAGCAGTGTACTTATCAAAGACCCTAAAAATAAGGTCCGACAAATGCTTTTGTAGGTCCAGAAGGTACTTGGGATCCCTAGGCCTTTGACCTTACTCCCTAAGACCCCAGGCTTCAGGTTTTGCTCCTTTCCCTCTGTATAGCCCTGCCCGTGTTCCTCTCTGCCTATTCCATTCTAAGCATCCCTGGTAAATAGCTATGTATTTGCTAACGATGCCTGGAGGACTAGAGAGTGCTGCATAGCTGTTGGAGTATATAGCAAGGGTGATCTGTGTACTAGGCTTCAAAGCATCATACTTTAAAGGGGAGAAGACGTGCCCTTCTCTCCAGCGTGGTACCACCATCATGGAAACTATATGAAACCAAGACCAAACAGAAAAGGAGCTGGGATTCCATGCCCTCCCGCCAGGACACCAGGGTTCCTGTTCTTCAGGCCTTTGGACTCTGAGTACTGCACTGGCCTTCCCATGTCTCCAGCATATAGGCCGCATGTCATAGGGCTCCCAAGTCTCCTCAACAATGCAAAGTCATACTCTTAATAAATCTCACTATTCTGTAAACTAAAGTTCGCAGAGAAAAGCCACACCCATGTGAAACACTCTGCAAAGCTGATTGATAGATAAGGACTTCTGTGGAGAGTTGGAATGCTGCAGGTCAAGAGCCCAGTTGTCTGGGGATACCGTCAATTCTTAGTTATTCATTACCCAGCTCTGTGCGACTGAGTATTCTTGTGACTATTAGGTAAGACCTAACACTAGGTTTCACCAACCCACTTTGCTTCAACAAACCTACCTGATGTTTGCAGCAATATACAGGAAAAAAGTATTGATTTGTGATTTTTTGTTGCTGTTGTTCTGTCAGTAAAAAAAACCATGAAACTGTTACCATGTTAGCACATGGTATTAGGGTAACTGGAACCTGTGATCTTGGGCCATGATATGATCATACTCCAGAATAAATGATCTCTCATCCTCTTTGAGAACTATGTTTATATCAACAGTGCACATATATGCAGATCCTCTCTGGAGAACCATCACACATAGTCATACACCTAAGACTCTATCCTGTATCCCAACACAGCTTCATCACACGTGTCAAAAACATCCATGTGTTTGTACTCTTCCCTTGGCTATACTATAAGTCCAGACTTCTCACTTGAGCTCAGACCTAGACATTCGGCATCTAGTGAACCTTGCTCATTGATAAACTTCTCCGCCTCCTGGTACATAGCAAGTAAACCCTGTCTCATAGCCTCTAACCCTCCACCCCACACACATTCTTCATTGCCCTGTCATCCAGCTACGCGTATAGTGCCATCTCATTGGCTTTCCTTGACCTAAACCAGCTCTCTCTCCTGAATTGAGGCTTCTGCCTTAGTGAAAAAAAATTAAAACCGTCATCATTTTTCACACACATTCTTCATTGCCCTGTCATCCAGCTACGCGTATAGTGCCATCTCACTGGCTTTCCTTGACCTAAACCAGCTCTCTCTCCTGAATTGAGGCTTCTGCTTTGTGAAAAAAATGAAAACCGTCATCATTTTTTGGGTGAGTACTGATGAAAGCCCCTGCACTGGTCTTGCCTTTTCCAATCCATTTTTCATATTCCTAGGCACGGGTTCAGGTAAAAATATTTCTCCTGATTTTCATTTGCATTTGAATAAAAGCAGCATCACAATCATATCACATTAAAAAAGTAAAAGTCATCACAGCCAGCCCACACCTCCACCTTCATTCAGCAGTTCCCAAACATGTGCAGCTCTAGTTGTTTTAAGCTGAATTTAGGTCCCTGAATAAACCATTATCTCTCAAGAAACGGCTCTGTTATTTGTTACTGATATGATGCGAAGATTCTTCAACCTATATTTGATGGAAGTTTGCTTATTATAGTCAGTGAGAGTATTTTACACTTGAATGTAAGGAGAGTTTTTTAAATGAATGACTGAGCTGTGATGTGGTTAAAAAAGAGAGAAATCTCAAACACACCAGAAAACAAAGTATGTCAGTAAAGATGGCCACTCTGAGAAGGTGATCGAGATGAAAGCGATTTTGAATAAGAACTGCTGTTGCCAGAAATTTAATCTTCAATTAAGTACCAGATGTGGACAGGAGAGGCTGGAGCAGCTGGATCTTGTTGTGCTGCCTGAGATTGAGCTGGAGATCCCAGCAGAAACATGAGAGCAGAATTCAGTCAAGACAGACTATAGGCCTAGAAAACAATTTTGTTTTAGGTCTAGAAAACAAGGAAAAGGTAATTACATTTATGGAGGGAATGTGGGCCAGGCACTCCCAAGCAATCCACTATTCCCTACATAAAACACCATGGCTTTCGGCCAACCCTGGCCTAGTATTAAATAAAAGTCACAGCATAAAAAAGAATTGGAAATTATTTTGAATTTGCTTTGATGATGACGCTGTTTTTGCTGGTACAGAATATCTAGACTTCAAGGCTCCAATAAGAAGTTGGGATGGGCAAAATGTAGCCCAGTTGGAAACTGGAATTTAATAAAATATTTATGCTGAGTTCAAAGATGAGATTTCCATGAAAACCATTGAAAACCATTCAGAGAGATGTACTTTCTTACTTTTTCCTGGATACATATCATTTTTATATTGACAATGGAACCCTAACTGTCAAACACTGTGATGTACCTTGTTCATCTCGTATTTATATTGTCCCTCAAGATGCACATTATACTACTCGGTTACACGTCACATTCCCAACTTCCACACAAATATAAAATCAATTTAACTGCATTCGTAGAAAGCAAGGGATGAGTTCTCAAAATGAAACAGGCGCAGATGAATACCTCCCCTTTCATGCTGAATTCACAGCCCAAGTTTTCTTTTTAGATATATAATTAAACATGATTTGGTTAGTAATGGATGCAAAAGGCTTTTTTCCATGAATGATTTTTTTAAATCACGGCAATCAGGTGTTTGATTTCCTGTCTATGAAGCGGTTTCTCATGGATCCCCAACTGTTGGTGTAACTTGAAACCATTTGAGGAGCAGCTGATCTCCAGGCGGTTGGCGCTGCGCCCACATGGATTTCACAGGGTCCTGATGCATTGGGGGTTACACCCACCCATCCCAGAGCCCTGTGTGATGTGGGGATCCAAGTTACCTGAGAAATATGTTTTCGTTGTATGTTAATTTTGCATGAAGATATGTCTTAAGACAATTTTGTGTTTAAAGTTCATGGGCTGTGAGGTTAGTAAACATCGGCACTGTTTTTTACAGTTTGCTAATTTTTACATGTCATAACTTTTAAAGTTATGTATGTTTGAGTTTTGGTTTAAAAAAAAAAACATGGTAATTTGAAGCATATCATCAGCTTGCAGTCTTCCTCACACAGACTTACCCAATGGGAGCTTCTCAGGGTGCCTAGAAGTCTGGGAAAGTTTCATTTTATGACTATGTAATGTCCCAATCGTCCTCTTTTTTTTTTTTTTTTTTTTTTTTTTTTTAAAAAAAAAAAAAAAAAAAAAAAAAAAAAGCAGAAGGGCCAAACATTCAGGTGACCTTGCGGGGAGAGGAAGGAAGACGAGAGATATTCTAGTAAAGGGAACGTGAAATGCTTCTCAATCTCAAGTTTATAAATTCATCTACACCTGGCCAGTAGCATTTCTCCACCTGTGGCTTTTCCCACTCTGCCTTGGTTAGCACTTCCAGTTGCAGGTGCTGACTGGCTTCCGGTGACCCCACATTGCAGGCAGTGTTCATCTGCAGGCCGACTTCCTACCCAAGGGTGCATCCTGGGCCCCTGGTGCCCCTGGTCTTCTCAGAGCTCCTCCATTGGACTGATTGCACTATGCTGCTACTCTGGGGTAGAGTGTATTAAGTTCACGCCTCGTCATCTTCTAGCCCTTCTTGGGTGTCAGGACAGGCCGAAGCTCTGATGGGCAGGTGGCCACTAGGAGACACCCCTCCTCATCTGGTCCTAGCTACAGCTGTGACCATAGGGATCAGCCCTAGGGAAGAATGGGGTTTCCACTTCAGGCAGAAAGCAAGGTGCCGAACACTTTCTCCTCCTGTTCCCAGGACTGGGGATTCAGGCCCAGCTTGGGTCATGAGGTAGAGCAGACACTGCCCCTTGGGAGAACAGTAAACAGCTCCATGGGGCTCCTGGCTGGCCTTGAGGTCTGAGCATCCCACCATCTCTGGCTAACTCAATTTTTGGTGATTATTTGAAGGTAAAGTTAACTGAAACCACAGAGGGTTTGGGGGTCTCTTTGAAGCATTGACTGACTATTACAGAGGTATTGATTATTTAATTTTCTGAAAGTTTTAGAATCCAGAGACTGAGGTGGGTAAATGTTAAGTAGAATCAGATATGAGGATTTAGAAGAGCTGTGATGATTACCTATTCAAAGACGCAATCACACCCCATGCTCTTTTCCACCTTCTCTACCACCCAGGCCCTGTTGTCACTTAAAATCAATACACACTCCTTCCTCCTGAGCCCAGAGGCAGCTCTAGCTTCTCCACACAACTACCTGTGACTGAGTGTGGCACATACAGAAATTGAAAACTATTTTCTCTCCCTGGAAGATGTTCATCCTGTCACTTTTCATAAGAGAAAATGGAGACCAAGAAGCTACCTAGCACAAGTCAATTTCCTGGACACGTGCGGGCATATAAACTACCGAGTTCACGAAAGAGAAACCAGAAAAGACTACAGACATGAACAGCTGCTTCAGACCAGACCTGCCTTGTAACCCAGCCCTTCATGACTGTTTCTCAAAACTACAAGTTTGTAGTTCAGGGTCTGACAGCTTGCTACTATGCAGAAGGCGGTAAGTTTAATCCCCATCACTCAAAAAAATAAAAAAGGAAGAAAGTTGAGAAGAAGAAAAACATCAAACACCCCTTACAGCACACATACTCTGCCAGTTCAGGTGATGTTATGCAGCCTGAAAGCCCCATACCTGAGGGGTAGAGACAGGTGGATCGCAGGTTTGGGGCCATGCTCAATCACATGGTGAGTTTCAGACCCTACCAGGCCTTTGGAGACCCTTTCTCAACAGAAAATAACTGAAATAAAAATTAAAATACACAAAGTAAAAATAAAATACTACATGACATTTACTTTCTAGAATTCTCTAAATCTATTCATGTGTATATGAATCAGCATATACTGTGGATCTATTAATGTGCTTATATGTGTATGTGTGTGTGTTTGTGTGTGTGTATGAGTGGGTATGTGTGCATGAGTATGTATGTGTGCATGGATGTAAATGTTTGTCTATGGGTGTGCATATGTGTGTATATAGGTGTGTATGAGTGTGTGTTTATTACATAACGTGTATATTTATATGTGTATGTATACTCATGTATATATGTGGGTTTTATGTGTATATATGAAAGTATAAATGAGTGTAAGCCTGTATGAGGATGTGTGGATGTGTGTGTTTATGTACGTACGTGTGTTTGTGTCTATGAGTCTGTGTGTACATATATGCATATGTGTGTATGTATGAGTATGTATATGAAATTAGTGTGTTATGAGTGTATATGTATGTATCTAATATATGTGTCATGTGTTTGTGTGTGTATGCACACACAGATCTTCTCAATAGAGCATTCCACAAATGCAGCTCAGGGACCCACATTAGCCTTGACAGCCCTCCTACACCTCTGAAGTAACAGTACATATTGGTTCTGTAACAAACTGAATTGGCCTTAGGCTCATTCCAATCCTCCACAAACCCACTTACATGTCTACTGGTCCTTCTCTCTGGCACTCAACGCCCATTTACGGGAGGGCCTGCCGCTGCTCCAGTATAGGGAGTTCTCATGCCTACCCTCCCTTGCAGAATCTGACCCTTCCCAATCTTCCTTCAGATCCTCTCAGCCTCTATCAAGGTTTGATTTGATGACATTTTAGTTTTCAGAACAGAGAATAACTTAAAAATGAGCACTAACCACCCCAGAAGTGTGAAGGTCTTGAACCTTCTCAAACTTCGTGTCGCTTTGCAATGGAGCGAGCAGGCCACTTCTCAGGGTCCCCTGGGTTTGCACTTAGCTTTAGAAGCAGCTTGTCCCATGTAGTTTCCAGGTTACGGTTCTGTAGAACTCACAATAATGGTATGAAAACCCAAAGTGACCTGTGTCCTCACTGACACACTCACTGCCCCTTAGCATCCAGGACCAGGGTTACCACCACTGTGTTCACCTGGGGAACAGGCCAGGTGTTGCCATTTGACCTCCATGAGCTCTTCCATCACTGCCTGGCAATTACCGCATCTCAAACATCAGGGGAACCCCTCACTCGAATTGTACGCACATCCCAACATAGGGGTGATTAACCCTTTCCTTGGCTTTTCTGTAACAGCCAACTTTAGGTAAGATCTTATTTCAAGATCCTCGATTCTCTGATAGTTCTTACCAGTCTAACTCTAATGGAGGTGTAAAAATGCTAATCCAGAACACTATGTCAGCTGTCTCTACACCCAGAACTATGAGGAAACTCTACCATCCGCCCTACATTCCTGGGAAACACGCAGTCCTGAAACTTTCTCCCCTTGTAGCCCATCCCTTTTGGTAGGATAGAGCATCTCTGAGGTGCCAAGCACAGCTGTAGTCTAACTCTAATGGAGGTGTAAAAATGCTAATCCAGAACACTATGTCAGCCGTCTCTACACCCAGAACTATGAGGAAACTCTACCATCCGCCCTACGTTCCTGGGAAACACACAGTCCTGAAACTTTCTCCCCTTGTAGCCCGTCCCTTTTGGTAGGATGCAGCCAAGCACAGCTGCATGTCTAAATTGAGGCAGTTCCACTCCATCAACACAGCCAGTGCTCAGTATTAAATTTTAAAGTGGAATTAGACTGGAGTTGTTGGAGAAATCTCTCCAGGAATCAAGGGAAGTGTTTTTTTTTATGTCTAACCCCATAGCCCATGGTACAGGAC
>NW_008334665.1:1554092-1557889 GCF_000622305.1 Nannospalax galili | reverse complement strand
TGGCTTCCCAAAGTCAGACTACAGATGGCAAATAATAAGCCCATTCCCTTAAAATGAAGAGCACTGCTTTGTTCCAGAGCTTTCAAAGGTAATGCCACCTACCTTGGAGCCCATCGCTCTGGATACCGCTGGCAGGGGATGGCGTCTGGTGAGTCTGCCTTGCTTACATCCAGGACAAGGTATTTACTGCAAAACGCAGCTCTGGAGGCTTGGCAGCCTGGGCTGTTAGCAGTAGATCTCTATCCTGTTTGTGCTGAAGCCTGGGAGTTGATGTGCCAGGTGTGAACTGTTGTCAGGATGTCAAAGCAAGAATGGGCAAAAGGCAAGTCCACTTTCTCGGTACTTAACATTAATGACACCTGAGGAACTTTACAAACCCTAAGAACAAGATGGCAAACCAGTGTGCTCAGAAATGAGAGACGGGGAATGAACCAAGAACAAAGATGTTGACGTAGCTTGTACGCAGAGAGCTTCAGTCCCAATTACAAATGCCCTAGCTCATTAGTACTTCAGAAACCGTTTCAATGTGAAGACATATCAAGGAAAGCCCTGTGGTCATTGCTACTGAACACATTCCCCACTCTTAGGATTCTACAGGGCATTAGCAACTGGGACAAAGCACCATGACCAAGGTCACTTATAGAAGGAAGAGTTTATTTGGCTTATGGTTCTCTGCAGAGGGGTAAGAGAACATCATGGTGGGGAGGCATGGAGCAGAGGTGTTTGGAACAGAAAGCTGAGTACTCACATCTTGAGCAGGCTCAGGAAGCAAAGACAAACTGGGAGAGGGTCACGGCTATGAACTCTCAAAGCCTGTCCCCAGTTATGTGCTTCCTCCACAAGCCCACACCTCATAAACTTCCCAAAACACCTCCACCAACTGCCCAAATATTCAAAGCCTTGGAGCCTAATGGGGATGTGCCTCATCCAAACCATCACAGGGAGTCCTGTTCCTCGCGCTTCATGGTTATGTTACCAGTAACTAGAACATCTGTATCTGCTCAGAGTAATAGAGACAATAGACCCACTTCTGAACTGAGATAACCTCTGGGTCCACACTGAAGTCTGACCCATTAACAAGGGTGTAGAGAGGGTCAACTATGGTCCTAAAGGAGGAGAGCAGAATCCCAACAAGATGTCCCAAGCTAGCACATGAAAACAGATTTGTCTGTTCAGCTAAGCTGACCTCCACATCAAGGGAGTCTCAGCCCTCAGGCATCTGCTGGAGGCCAGCTGACCACAGGTGGCAGCTGCTCAAGGCCACTCCCATTCCTGTTGGTCTACACTTTGAACTTCAGGATTTGGGCATTCTGCCACCACACAGTAGAGTCCCAACATCAGTGACTTATGAAAACTTTTCCTCTTAATGATCTATCGTAAACATAATATTCCATATATTATGAAAAATGCAAACAATGTTCTCTTTTAAATACTACTCTGGAGCTGTATAAACTGACCATGAATATAAGGGTCAAGGTTGCACGTCACCTTTGGTCTCCATGTTTATTTGACTTAAGTTAGAATATTCAGTGTCTGTCTTAAGTATAGAGGAATGTAAATCACTGCAAATGTGTGAAAATGTATTTCCTGAACTTTCTCCTTTACCTGAATTGTCAGTCATTAGCAAATGCTGGCCAGGGTGAGGCCTGTGAACAATTGAGGTCCATTCTTCCTCATGCTAGGAGGCTGCTGGGGTGGGGGTTTGAGGACGTAGTGATGGAGATGGAAACAGAAGACGGGTGGAGTAAATCAGACACAGGAGGAGACAGCAGTGTGCGTCCGCTCAAGGACCAGAAACTGACTGCTCACTCAGGATAATGAAAAAGCACCGCACTTGGTACGGAGCGAGGCCGGCCCACCAAAGCCCCCGTGGAACAGAGACCGGGAAAGATGGGCTGCAATGAAGACTTAGCAATGTCAGTATGAGCTGTGGCGTGAAATCTCCGGGGTCCTAGCTGAGATCCTGGTCTCTATTTTTAGGAAAAATGAGGCATTTTGAAACTTCTTAATCAATGAAAGAAAGCATTGTAGGTACAGTCTGAAAGACCAGTCTTAACCTAGCTGAAAGCATGTTGGTACAGAAGGGCAGATGTGATGCAGGGAGACCAGCTACCAGGGGACTGTGGAGTCAGTGAGGGGCAGGTGCACATACAGGGCAGATGCTCACACATGGCAAGTCAAGATGTGTGAAGTAAGAACTGCCAGGTAGAGTCACATTCTGAACATCGAGGACTCGGTCATGCCACAGGATAGCTGGGCCAAAGGAGAGGCAATGTTGGATAGATGAAGGTGGCTTCCTGCCTGGTGTCACAGTCCTCTCTTGACCTCCATACCTACCCGTTCCTGTTAAAATAGTCTCCAGAAAGGGTATTTGATTCCTCAGTTTGTATTTAAGTGAATTAATCATTCTGGGGTGTTTCAATTCTTCACGAACTTGATCTTGGTAGAATTCAATCTGCAAACAAGAACTCAGAAATGCAAATATCCTGAACTATCCTTCTGCAGTGATCCCTGAACCTTGACAGGAAAGGCTGGGATACAGACGTCCTATTTAGGTCTAAGTACTCTGTACATCTTGATCAGCCACGGGCCTCTCTGTTGATCACCATCTGATGGAAAAAGAAACTTCTTTGGTGAGAGATGAGTGTTGCTTTAATCTGTGGGTATAATTTTTAATGGATTCTTTGGGTGGCAGCTGCTCAAGGCTACCCACCATATGACCAATGTATTTTGGTCATATTCAGATCCTCTCTCCCATCTCTACTCACTACAAATCCCCCTCAACTTCCTGTCCTCTATTAAAAATATTTTTTATTTATTATTTTTATTTTATGTGTATGAGTGTGTTGCCTGCATGTAAGTGAGTGCACCTGTGTCGTGCAATGCCGCAGAGGTCAGAAGAGGGCTTCAGATTCCCCTGGAACTGGAGTTAAGGACGGTTCATTGCCACCATGTGGGTGCTGGGAATTGAACCCCTGTCCTCTGCAAGAGCAGTCAGTGCTCTCCACCACTGAGCCATCCCTCCAGCCCCTCTGTCTAAGTTTTTAAATTTTATTTCTATGTGGATAACTTTTCCTTGCATGTTTGTAAGTGAACCTGTTCATCAACATTTCTGTTTTCTTTTAGGCCTATAGAGTCTAATTAGCTTTCCCCCAGTGCGCCTAGGTGTGGCTCCATCCCTCGAAGACTGGTTAACCTATCAGACATCACTTCCTTAAAGAAAATGGATTCTCCCTCTCTGAGTAGCTACCAGTTGCCAACAGATCCTCAGCTAGGGCCTTTTGCCCAACCATGCCAGGGTTTGGTCTGTCTTGGGTTTGTCTGGGTCTTACGCACAGTCACGAGCACTGTGGTTTCCTATGTGCTGCTACGCCATGGCGTCCAAACGGCAGTGTCGTTGCACTCATATACCACCTCTGACAATTACAGTCGTTCTATCCTTCTGCAGTGATCCCTGAACCTTGACAGGAAAGGCTGGGATACAGATGTCCTATTTAGGGCTAAGTACTCTGTACATCTTGATCAGCCACGAGCCTCTCTGTTGATCACCGTCTGATGGAAAAAGAAACTTCTCTGGTGAGAGATGAGTATTGCTTTAATCTGTGGGTATAACAGTATGTCATTAGAACCAGTTTAACATTATTTCTATTCAACAGAATAGTAGTGATAGGTTGCCTGCCAAGTCCTGTGACCCGTCTAGTCACAGGTTCATTCCTGGCCCCATAACAGACTCAGCTGTTTTGTAAGATGGGCTACATCTTATAAAGCTGGACTTAAATTGATTGAGAAAGCGGTTG
>NW_008334665.1:1549098-1552725 GCF_000622305.1 Nannospalax galili | reverse complement strand
AGAAAATAGTATCTACTTGTATATGAAGAATAAATGAGCAGTATGTGACTAACTGATCTTCAGCATATTTTGCAAAAAAGGTGTTTATTGGAATGCCAAGTTTGTAAATTTAAAAAAATCAAACAAAAAATCTTTGATTCTAAACTGAGTGGAGTGCCTGAGACCGTGGGCATGTAAGGCATTTATCTGCTTCCACTGCCTTACTTAAAGTAATGTTCTTTTTAAATCTCTAACATGAGGGTTGATTATGCCTCAACTCTCAAATTAACCTCTGTGAACCATTTTTTAAAGTCACGTTTGGTCATGACACAGCACTTGGAAGAAGCCGTCATAATGCAATCATCCGTATAGCCTGGCCAATTAGCAGAGCTTAATTGTGACTTCTTTCCCTGGTTAGCACAACTGATTAGAATGTGGTGACCAATCTGAGGTCCTGAATTCTATCTGTTTTAGGACCACTATCCATCTACTCTATTAATTCATATCTCTTGTAAACTGAAAGTGTCAAATTGGTCTTTATATCAATTAAAATCCATAAGTTCTTATTGGAAATAAAGAGGAAAAAAAATCTAATTATTACTTCAAGTGACCCGAAATGATAATGTAGCATTATCTTAGAAAGCAAGGGTTAGCAATCCACTGAAGTGTATTTTACAGACATAAAAGGACATATTTTTAAAGCATATATTTTCATCACTAAAAACTTTGGAGAAATTCCCTAAATAGAACACACACACACACACACACACACACACACACACACACACACATGAATGAGTGTGTGTGTGTTTGTATCACAATGTGTCTGTGATTGGTGTGCCATTAAGTATACGGAGAAATTCCCTAAATAGAACACACACACACACACACACACACACACACACACACACACACATGAATGAGTGTGCGTGTGTTTGTATCACAATGTGTCTGTGATTGGTGTGCCATTAAGTATATATCAAGATGGTGAAAGGAAATTTAGAGGGAAACATCTCCAGCCACGGGAAAATCACGGAAGCCTGGGAGGGACAGGAAGTGAAGGTAGGCTGTAAACTTGTACTGAATAAATCTAAACGCAACAAGGCCAATTTCAAATATGTTGAAAGCGTTAAGAAGGGAGAGAAATCAGCTTTAGATTAGCTTCACCTTCTTCCTTTCCTAGGCCATCAGAGCCTGCTTTGTAATCACGCTCACTGCCATATGTGCAGTGGGAGGTGGATCGAGATACAGAGATTCAACCTGGTCGTTTTTCTTTCTTTCAATATGTCTTGGAAAAGCTGTGCACATCATTGTCAAAGCTGATGAGTGATAAGGTCTTATTTTTCTGAGCAAACAACTGCTTTGACCTAAAATTCAGGTTCTTAGGCAAAGGCTAACAAAGTTATATTGTGTCTCATCAGTTGATTCAACACATTGACTGAAAGTGTCACCTAGCCAGGGCACCGTGGCACTGCACATCCTAGTCAGGCCTTTATCTTATGAACAAAAGGGAGGGATGACCAAGACTACACTGGAGCCAGTGTAAAAAGACATGTCCCATAATCACTGGGGTGGATTTTAAGCAGAAAAGATGTGGAAGAATCAATGAGTATCCAACCACTGCGATAGAAACACAAAATATACATCAGGGGACTTTCACCTCAAACAGTGTTTGTTCTCTGATTTTAAACATTGCAGCAGAGGTCATCATGAATCATCTCCTTCTGAGGTTCAGCTCTTTAACCTCCCTGTGAGGCCTCCACCTCCTTTACCTATGGAGGGTGCATCCCAAGACATGCCTGAGGCAGCCCAAAGTGGGAAGCCCTGTATGTAATTCATTTCTTCTTAGTCACATAGATCATGATAGTTTAATTTATAAAGTACTCACATAGAAATATCAGTAACTCACTACTGGCTGGTCCTCACTGATATGCACAGTATTGGCCCGTGTTGATGCTGGAGCTGCATACACAGAGGACTAAGGTGGCCGTACAATCAAGGGCAAGTCTCTGACTGTCACTTTGGGTATAGATTGTTTAGCTCCCTGGCTGTACGCAATGTTTTTTTTTTCTAGTAGCTGAATATAACCTGCGGGTGGATATCTTGTGAAGGCTAGCAGCCCTCCAAGTGACTGCCAGGGCCTTCAGACGGTGAAGACCGTGGAGCTCCTAAAATGCCCACGTGTGACCAGGGCGGAAAGCAGATGAGATCCCAGGAAGGGTCGATCAGGAGCATGGAGGCTGCTCTGCTGCCCTTCATGGACCCGATGGACTGACTGGCTGGCTCTGGGTCTGGGTGGTGACCAAGAACAGTTTCTGTCCATCTGTAAGGTCCACAGTGGACACCACGGGTATGTGTAGCCCCACCATTTGTCATGGTTTGGTGACTCAGGACCTGGAGTCCTGGAAAGGACCCGATTTAGTTGATTCATATCGTTATGCTGATGATAGTGTGCCAGCGTCTGATCCCCTTACAGACTTGGAATCAGCGGCTGTGAATCTGAGAGCCTAAAGGCCCAAGAGCTACAGGACCTGAGACCTCCTCTGGACTTGTGGGGTTGGGCAGTGAGAAAGTCCAAGGTGCACAGGCAGGGCCTGTTTGTCAAATTCTTGGGAGTTGTCAGATCAGGTAAAACTAAAGCTATTCCAGAGGCTGTAATTGACCAAGTTCAGGCTCATCCTTGACCAGTGAGTATCAAGCAACTGCAAACCTTTCTGTGGATGTTGGGATTGGAGATTATTTATTCCCCACCTGGCCTAGATGTTATATCCTTGGGACCAAGGGCATGTGCTCTTGCCCCTTGTCTGCCTGCCCAGTGGCCCGTGTATGAGAGAAAATAAAGCATTCTCAACTGCCAGCTGTCCTGAGACTCTTTAATCTCCTGACTCCTCACAACCTTGCAGCCTTAGTCTCTGAGTTCAGCCTCCAATGTGGGTAGGGTGCTTGGGCAGTAAAGGCACTTGAAGCCAAGTATGATGGTCTGAATTTGATCTCTGGGATCCACATGGTAGAAGTAGAAAACCAACTCACAGCACATGTACACACACACACACACACACACACACACACACATAATGAAAATTAATAAATCCTTTCTGTTACTTTGCTGTTTCTTTGTTTGCTTTAAGACAGAGTGTCATATAGCTCAGAGTGCACTTGAACTGACTATGGCCCTGAGAATGACCTTGAACCCCTGATCCTTCTGCCTCCATCTCCCAAGTGCTAGGATTGAAGATTTGTGCCACCGTGCCTCACTTAAATTCTACTTCGTGTGGCAGAAATTGCTGCATACAAGGCCGTCTGTCTGATAATGTAAACAACACATGCCAATGGCTTGCTTCAACCAACTGAAAAATTTAGGATAGCCGTGTGTGTGCATGGGTGTGCATGTTCACATGTGTCATCATGTTCCTGTGAAGGTTAGAGAGCATCCCTGGGCATTGGTCCTCACCGCCTAACTTTTCAAATGCTTGTTTCTTTGTTGTTTGGTTTGCGTACTCCAGGATAGCCCACCTATCAATGAGGATTTCTGAAATCTCTTAGAGGATTTTAATGAAAGTTGTACACAAAATGATGCCAGGTCTCTCCATCTCCAGGTCTCTCTGTCTCTGTCTCTGTCTCTGTCTCTGTCTCTCTCTCTCTCTCTCC
>NW_008334665.1:1541572-1548956 GCF_000622305.1 Nannospalax galili | reverse complement strand
CCTCCACGCCTGGCCCTGTCCTCCTGTCCTGCCTGTCTTAATCTCTAGCATCTCTCAGTTTACCTTCACCCTTGCCTAGATCCTTCTTCCAAATGATTTAGGACAATGCAGTGGCTCGTGAAAATAATTAAGTCTTTTGCATTTAACTTAAGGCAGAACACCTAAGAAAAGGAAAGCTCTACTGCAGAATGTGGAGGGAACACAGCCTTCTTCAACGTGCAAATTACAGCTATTAAACAGGTCTCCTCTTATAAGTTCACACTGCCAGGCTTGCTGGCAGGCTCTGGAGCATGTGGCCCTGTCCTAAATGCATAAGAACTCGGATCTCTGCCAAGGAGACATTGAGGTGGGTAGTAACAGGACTAATTTTACTTAAAATGTTTCTTACATGGCAGATTTCCACGGAGTGGCTTCCAGCAGAGCACTAAACACCTTCCAGTGCCTTTGCCAGCAGACGCCTCCAGAGTTCCTTCAAACTGCACACTTCTGCAAGCCCCTGCAGGGTTCCCCTCTGTGGCCCATTACCCTCCTTGCCTAAACTTCTAGACCTGTCAGAATCACACTTTAAAGGTGGTGATAAATGGATGTGCTCTGACTTTTGTATTATAAAACGTGAGCCCTACAAAAGGCTCAGAAGATAGTCAAATCACCACTCTGCCTTTCCACACTGTGCTTCACTTCACCACAGCTGTGCCCAAAAAGACAGTCACAAACTCTCTTTAAATGCTGCACACAGCTCTACAGTGTTAGAGTATTAGCACATAGGTAGGGAACATCTCCCAGTTTGTATTAGTCATGTCTGACTGTTATAATAAAACATCACAGACTTGATAGAGTTAAAGGACAAGCAGGTTGTTTCTCTCTCAGGTTCCAAGATTGATATTAAAGTGATAGTGGATTTGATGTCTGATGTCTGGTGGGAGCCCTGGTCCTGGTCCACACGTGTCCCGTGTTCCATCACATTTTTACAGGGCCACGAGTAGAAGGGCTATCTTCTCCTCCAGGGCCCAGTTCCCTGAAGAGTAGGGGTTCCCCTCTCCTGATCTTATCACCTTCCACATGACTCAGGGCCAACACCATCAAAGTCAAAGATGGCATTTCAATAGGGAAATTAGGGAAAGATACACAGTTCACATACCGTAACTATGATTTTATACTGGAAATAAAGACAGTCCATATTTCTTGAATATTAATTTTATTTTTAATTATGTGGTATATATCTATGTGTGGGTTTGTATATATAAGTGCAGGTACTCACAGAGGACAGAGGAGTCAGATCACCCTGGACCTGGAGTTACAGGCAGTTGTGAGTTGTCCAATATGGATGCTAGCAACTGAGTTAGGACCCTCTGTAAGAACAGTAGAAGCACTGAACCCTGAGCCTTCTCTGTACATGAGTCTGTACTTTATGCGTGAAGAATGAAGACCATTAAAAATATGAGGGGTGGAGATCCAGGAAACTGTTACGTTTGCATCAGTTAACTCTATTCTTTTCTCTGAGAAATCTTGAGAGCTGTGACATCTGGTTAGTCTAAAACACGAGAGCACACTAACAGGAGGGCATTTTGAGGTATTTGAAAATGACAGCATCTATAAAACTGTGGTGTAAATGAAAGCAAGAAAAATATCTGGAAACAACTTAGAAATCCACCCCAAATTTGAAATGCGATTGTAAGCAGGATGGACTTCGCTTTGGTGTTTGCTGCGTTTCCCGATGGCCTGCTTCCTCCTGGGGCTTAATTCGCCCTGTCCTGATGTTTAAGCTAACAGCTCCCTTTCTCACTTCTTCATAAAGTTTGGAAATGATAGGCCCAAAATAGAGAACGTGGGCTGCATGGCAGGAAATCCTTGGAGCTACTGTAATAACAGATATTAGCTGTTTTCAAGAAAATTATTTTGAGGTTGGAGATATGCAATAAGAACTGTCCCTGAGTGTTCTCTCTGCATCTTCTCATTTTTATCGGAAGGACAGAGCATTCGCATTCTGCCTCAAATGGGCTTGACTTATTTACCATGATGCCAGAGCTAGAGCTATTAGAGAGAGAGAGAGAGAGAGAGAGAGAGAGAGAGAAGTTCTTAGGTATACCTACATAACGACTCCAAGGGAAGTTGGATTAAGAACGCCTCACGCACTGTTCTTTTGCAGAGAACTGGCTGTGAACAAATGCTGGACTGTAATTTTCTGAGCCAGCTGTGGGCAGCTACAGCAAACGGTCTTTGAGAACATGGCCTGAGGAGCCAGGCACAGCTGCGGCATGCCCACACACCTCCCCAGTCCACAGAGGAGCATTCAATTGCAGTTTTCCAAGTCAAATATAGACATGATTTTAGTCATCCCATATTTTGCTCTGCAAGACGACATGAACTTTTCCTAACAGACGCAGAGCTGTGGTTTCAATGAGGAACAAATCCTCCTTCAAGGCTTTCTCTTATTCACAGGATTATCTGCACGTGGATCTGTCAGACTCTGAAGTCTTTACTGTAATTTGAATATCTCAAATTACAATACATTAGAAACCCATTCTAATGTGATATTGATTTTATTCTTTCTTAAGACAGTTATCCAAAATTGTACTTTCCAATAATATGCATGATATTTTTTCAGATAATCAAGGTTTTGCTATGAGTACTGCTTGAAGGTGTAAATCCATCTGCTATAGAATGTTACAGTCAACACAGGGGGAGGTTTCATTGAAATACTGGAGCAGGTGCTATATAAAACGTTATGATGTTTCAAGGAGGTTGTTTAGTGTTTAGTTTTGGTTTTTGGGGTTCTTTATTTTGACCTCAGGGGAGAGTGTGCTCTTGAAGGTATAAAAATATCTAAAAATAGATGTTCTATGAGAAATTTAGATGTCACATGCATTAAGAACTATAATCAGACATTAAGTGGACACACTCTTTGAGCACTTGAGAAGCTCAGATACTCAGATAAGAACTCCATGAGTCTTTAAAAAATTTTTTTACAGAGACAAAAAAAATTGAGCACATGAAGTAGGAGTGGTCTGGGAGGAGGGTGGGTCTGAATACGATCAAAATAAAATAATTTATGAAATTGTAGAATCAATAAAAATACTTTTTAAAACCTATGTCAAATATTTTAGGGGAAAATATGTACTTTATATGACAGCTTTTTATCTATAGAAACATTTTCATTTATACAGTAAAATGTGATTTTTTGTTGTTAATATTTATTATTTTTATGTGTATGAGTGTGTTGCCTGCATGTGTGTAAGTGCACCCATGTCATGCAGTGTCCATGGAAGTCAGAAAAGGGGGTTGTGGATCTCCTGCAACTGGAGTTATGGATAGTTGTTAGCTGCCATGCAGATCCTAGGAGTAGGACCTGGGTCCTCTGTAAGAGCAGCCAGTGCTCTTAACCACTCAACCATCTCTCCAGCCCAATAAGTAAAATATGTTTCTTAAAGAATTAAATTTCTTTGGAAATTATATCTGAGGCTTGTTGCATGTATAATCGATTGTTTTGTTAAAAAAAATATTGACTGTTTTTCACCATAGTAACTTGTACTTCATAATGGAAGAGTTAGAGGAAGAGCATTGACAACTGAAAAACTTAATCAGTTAGTCAGTACTTTGAAACAGTGTTTTCCTCCAAGGTCAAACCTTCCATCTTGGAGAGAAGTTCCATAAGACAGGATGTTCTAAGGGAAGGTGAACAGGGTATTCTAAAGCCATACAGACAACAAGATGCTCTAAAAGGAAATTAAAAAAAAAAAAAGAGAGGAAGTAACTCAATAGCTTCCAGAAGTCCCTGAAGCTGGCTAGGTTCACTACCCTCCGCCTTCTTCAAGCATGTATAAGCCCTAAGGCCTGCTGACCCAGCCACCTGGAAGAAACAGAGACCAGCAGATCTGCCTGAAAACAGACACTCCAACCTGCCGAGCTGCCTGCAGGCTGTGTAGTGGACTCCAGGCTTCCTGCTTCCTCAGCTGTCACCCATGCTGCTTTGGTGACACAGCTGTCACTGGGTAATTTGTTTCTGTAAGCAACCCCTCACCCACATTTCTGTAAGTAACCCTAATAAAACTCATTGGTTCGCCAGGTTGGATTTTGGTGGTATCCTTAACTTTGGACTGTTGTGGGTTCCCTATCTAAAGACTAGATGTGTGTTCACATTTCCCCAGGAATAGCGACACATGACAGATGCTGGGGACATGGCTGGACAGGTAAAGGTTCTTGATGCCAACCTGATGATGTGAGTTTCATCCCTATAACCCACGTGGTCGAAGGACAGGGCCCACTCACACTAGCTGTTCTCTGCCATGTGTGCTGTTGCTTGTGCTGTGGCATTTGTACCCATATATGAAACAAACAAATTGTAACAAAAATGAATATGGTTTCTGTACCATATTCAGTATCAGGACCCCATTCACAGTTCTCCACAAACGTTTGTAAAATTTGTCGTTAAATAGCATTTATTTGTTTTTTTTTCACAGAGCACTCAATACCTGAAGCATTGAATATGAGCTGGTGAGGGCTTGGTTTTCTGAGCGCTGCACTGTGACGATCGTGCCATTCATGAGAGCTCGTAAGTCCCAGAGTGTTCACTAAAACCAAAGGAAACAAGCAGCGGGGGGAAGAGTTCGTTACATCAAAAAGGGTGGCGGCGGTGGGAGCCTGGACTCGGACGGGGCATGCGCGTCTCCCTCATCTCCTAACGAGGAACAGGAAAAAGGCACTGCAGCTTTGATTCGTCCTTGTTTCCATCTCTACCCTAGAAATCCCAGATAAACTTCACAAAGAATGCTGCTATTTTTCAACTAGCGACCTAAATTGGTCTTTAAGCTGAGCATCACCAGCCCACAGCGAGTGTCTTTTCAGTTGTTAGAACACCACATCCTCTTTGGTCCTCAGGAAGGACGGAGGCTCTTTGGGTTAGACATGGATGTCACACCCACTTTAGCTACTAACACTATGTGTGAACTATCCTGAACTTATACTGAAATATTGCCAGTCATAAAATTATCATGTACCAGGAAGGAAGGAAAAGTGAGACGGTACAGACTCATTAGAATTTACCGTCATTCAGACTCTCCATAAATGTGCTTACTAAGAGCCTTCAGCCTTTTCATTTTTAAATGAGTTCAACTCGTCAATGACCTGAAATTACACTTTTATTTCCACCTAACTGAGATTCTGCCTCGTTCACTTTGGAGCAAGTGGCTTGCCTGCGAAGGCACACAGCCCATTCTGGGCCCTGCTGGGTAGATCCACTCGCTTTATAAAATGGGATGTGCAGTCAGTGCAAGGGTTCGATAATCCATACTCAGATATCTGCACCTCTGAGGTGCATTGCCCGAGGGAGACAGGCAGAGACTCCAGAGGCAGAATCTGGACTGTGAGAAAACACCCTTCCTCTTCTGGGTCATCAGAACAGCCCCCCTTCTTCATGGGGGTGGGGGAGACAGTGGTCCACAATGCAGATCATGATGGGTAGTCCCTGCAGTGCACCACCAGAAATGGAAACAACAGAACACTACGAATATTCAAATGCTCTTGTTCCCAAACTGCAGTCCAGAGTTTCTTACCCATAACTGAATCATATATATATAATTTCTGTATCAGAAATATCATGCATTATGTTTCTTCAATAACTATGAAGGAAGATTACTCTTGTAGAATGAAGTTATTAAAAATATACTTGTAGAGCTTGGCATGGTGCGCATGCCTTTAATCCCAGCACTTGGGAAGCAGATGCAGACAGATCTCTGTGAGTTCCAGGCCAGCCTGGTCTACATAGCAAGCTCCAGGCCAGCTGGGGCAACAGGAGACCCTGTCTCAAAAATATCCAATAGTATTGTGCTGCCTCCAAAATCCAAACAGGTACAGTCAGTGCTCTGCCTTTATTTGGCAGTAGGAGAATATAGGTGCAATGATTTACCCTAGAAACCAAAAGGAGTATCTCTGTATGCTGCAAACAACTGCTATCCTAGAAACTTCACTGACCTAGAAGGCCCTTAAATACGAATAAGATTTATTTCACGTGTGATATTTAGGTTGAGAGAAGGTAAGAAAGGGGATTTTTCAAGTGATGCCCTGATTACAGATCCCTTTCCACTGCTTGCTTATATGTTTGGGCAGCATCGGGCAAGCTATTAAACTTCTCTGAACACTATCTGCAGAAAGAGATTGCTGTTTTCAGAGAAACATGCAGAAGCAGGGGAAGAGACTGTCTTTTGTCATGCAGCGGACAGGGCCATAGCAAGCCTCACTGGGCCTGACTATTGAATTAGACACATTGCTGGACCTGTCCCATCCAGTTTCTGTCCACTGTGAAATGAAGCACAATTACATTACTTAAAGAGCTCTTCTGGGAGTTTAAAATATGTAACTGATAGACATGGCCAAGAGATGTGTATGCAGATTTCCTTCCTTTCCTTGAATTGTGCATATTCTTACTAACAAGGCTTGTGGACTGTCCTGGTAACCATTTAAATGTGGTTCAAAGCCATAGAGGACTAAAGCATATTTATTCCAGCAGCTCTCTATCTACAACCCTCTTCCAGCCTCAGAGACCTACTATATCCATATGAAATAATGTGACCCCCTCTGGCCTTAAAATTGGGTAAAATTATTTCCCCAAATGTTAATGTCTATCTTCTCCCAGCAGCATGACCTGACCATGTGCCCTCAGGTACCAGTGGAAGGCTGGCTACCATCACTGACTAGGATCTTCCCAAACCTACTCTGTTCATACCACCATATCTCCACAGAGGGCCCTATTGACCAGTGATTCTCTTCCTCATTGCCATCCTGCTCCTCGTGGGATGGTGCCAAGGGTGCATGTGGCTCAGGAGATTAGGGTGTTATTTAGGCTCAAATCTCACTCTCTTATCTCCAAATCGCCCACTGTGTTCCCAGCGCCCTGCTTTCTCTGAAGTATCACAGGGATTCCTCTGGCCACAGGGCATGACCTGGATCCTCTCTCCTCCCTTTCCCCACTTCACTCCTATCCACTCCTCAGCCAGAGGAAGAGGCCACCTCACCAGGCCTTGCCTTGCCCCTACCCTAACTAGAGACTCTTGCTTAACCTCCTACACCGTAACCGGCTGGCAAAGTATGTATTAATTCCTGCTTTCTTGCTTACAATCCTGCCACTGAACCCCAAGAACAAGGAGCACTTTGAGCCACAATAACAAAGAACACATGAAATTTTTTTTTGGTGGCTCTGCCGGTATTCTGGGCCATATATTATATACAAATGTCGTCAGTAAATACTTTAATGAATCAAAGAAATGTACGTATGATAATTTCTTTCATTGAACAGTAGCTAGAAGTCTGACAATCACTCTCCAAAATTTATTTCAACTCTTTAGAGTGCAAGTTACTGTCTATCCATATCCATTCTAATTAAATGATAGGA
>NW_008334665.1:1536403-1541199 GCF_000622305.1 Nannospalax galili | reverse complement strand
ACTTATACACTATGATATAATATGCACTTTCTCTAGTCTTTCCTTGCTTTCATTTGCAGTGACGTCTTCCTATTTATAGCAGGCAAATTCCCTTTTCAATACATCAAAGGTGAGGTACGGTGGGACACTCACTGAATTGTCTGTGCAGCCGTTCCTCACAGGCTGATTCACAGTTGTCACCTGGGAAATGTCCCAGTCATGACAGCCTGGTCAGGATGACCATCTAAACTTGTGGCATAGTTCTTTAACCCTTGAACAGGAGCAAAGGAGGTGGCTCAGGGGGTAAAGGCGCGTGCCGTCAAACATGCCGATTCTAGTTTAGTCCCTAGATCCCACGTTGTAGGAGGAGAGAACTAAGTCCTGCCAGCTGTGCTCTGACCACCACGTGCATGCTGGAGCATGTGTATACATACATACACTTACAAACCCCCACGTGACACAAACTAACAATAATGTAATAAACAAAGTAACAAAATAAGAAATGTGGCATAGTTCTTTAACCCTTGAACAGGAGCAAAGGAGGTGGCTCAGGGGGTAAAGGCGCTTGCCGTCAAACATGCCGATTCGAGTTTAGTCCCTAGATCCCACGTTGTAGGAGGAGAGAACTAAGTCCAGCCAGCTGTGCTCTGACCACCACGTGCATGCTGGGGCATGTGTATACATACATACACTTACAAACCCCCACGTGACACAAACTAACAATAATGTAATAAACAAAGTAACAAAATAAGAAATGACATCTCCTTGGGCAGGAGGCTTCCTTCTCAGAAAGCATTCTATATTTTAACAAGTGAAACTTTTACATGAGCCACTGCTGGAGCCCCTGCACAGGGCCTAAGGAGGGACCCATCTTGTCTGCTGTTGCTGTTTCCTGGCCCAGTCCTGCCTTGCTACCGGAGAGGGTTCAGACTTTCCTCCAGCCTTCAACTCCCTATTCCCTAAGGTGGGATTCAGTTTCTCTGAGAAATGTTATTCCTTTTGCCTGAGCATGGTCCTGTTCTAGGATTGGCAGCTGATTACTGCTGAGTGAGGGAGTATTGGTCTTCTTTAAGGGAGTGACTCTAGATAGGCTGACCAGGCTCCAGTGGATGAACTCACACTGAGGGACATCTGGGTGTACAAACTTAACTCAATAGACCTTAACATATGTGACAGAATGCATGAAATTCTGTGAGCAGGCTGTGGGGAGGGTTAGATAGGGGAGGGGTCCAAATATGATTAAGATCTATGGAATTCCAAAACCTCCAATAAAAATATACATTGGGGAAAAAAAATTGTCGCCTCACCCCATGGCATTTCACATATATGTGATTTGATCATCTCTCTAACTTTGTTCTACTGAATATTTATGTAAGAACAAAGGACTTATAACTAAAACAATACATTGCTTGATTTTGCATAGTCCTTTGCCATAACTGACCCTGAACAAAAACATACTAATGAGTAAATGTTTGGCGGATAAGCAGAAGCACTTTGTGGTTTGGGAAAAGTGGGATATTCTAATCTCTCTACTTGAGTCTCGGACATTCAGAGATTATAGTCACTTGCTTTCTGATTCACCTATTAATAAAGAGGTGACCTAATAAACATCCTTATTGAAAATCCAATAGTTTTTTCATTTCCTTTAGACTTTTTTCATTTCCTTTAGAAATTTTCATATCAGTAATTTGTATAGGCATATAATGCCTATATATGTGCGTGTGGGTGTGTGTGCTTGCGTGTGTGTATGTGTGTATATTCATAAAAGTATGGGTGCATGTGTATATGTGGAAGCCAAATGACAAGCTAGCTCTGTTCCTCAGGTACCATGGACTTTTCCAGGTTTTCACTGGCCTGGAACTCAAGTAGGCTAGGCTTTCTGGCCAGGAAGCCCTACAGCTGTCTCCCTCATGCAAGAGTTATAAGCATGTACCATCACTTCCAGTTCTTTTGTTTTAATGTGAGTTCTGAGTATTAAACTCAAGTCCTCATGCTTCAAGGCAAGCATTTTACTGAATGAGATATCTCCCCAGACCCAGATAAACAAACCTATCCACAAACATTTTCATTTCTTAATTGAGTTTTTACAAATTTCATATAATACATTTTCATTCTATTTAGCCCCCTCCTCTATCTACAACTCAGCATACCCCCCCACTGGTTGGCTTTCACTCAATTAATCATATTTGTTAAGGTGTATGGAGCCAAGTGTGTGTCCCCAGATGTTCCTCAGTGTGAGTCCATCCCCTGGAGCCTGGTCAATTTCACTACTTTATTCCCTTAGAGAAAACTGACCTCTCCTAGTAGTCTTTGTTTCCTATAGTTTCTCAGCTTGGGATGGGGTTTCTTCCCCATTTCCACTTCTATGCTGGGATTTTGTCTGGTTTGAGTTTGCATGGGTCTTATGCACTATGTTTCCAGTGTTATAATTTCAAACGAGCAATTTTCTAGTCACTTAGTAAACTCTGTTTCCTTGTGGCCTTCTGCCACCCCTGGCTCTTACAGTCTTTCTGTCTCCTGTTCCACGGTGGTCCCTGATCCCTGGCTGCCAGAGATTTGATAGAGGAGCCCTACCCAGGGACAAGATCTCTCTAGTACCTTGCTCTCTGCGGTTTGGCCAGTTGTGACTCTCTGGGTTAATCACCACCTGTTGCATGAGGAAGCCTTGCTCGTGACAGTTGACAGATGTATTAACATTCTTTCTGCCCCCTGTTCTACTATGTTTCCTGAGCCTTAGGCATAGAGATTGCATTGTAGATGTGTCAATTAGGGTAATTTTATTTTGTTCTTACTCATATCTGTATAAGAAGCAATAAAGTCATGGAAGAGAACATATTTTGCTAGGTTCTGGCTTGCAAAATCATCATATGGATGTCTACTTTGTACAAAAATACTCAACCAATCATTAAATTAGAATATTAACTTTTAAAATAGCAACTTCTCTGGCATGGTAGCACACACCATTAATTCCAGAACTTGGGAGGCAGAGGCAGGTAGATCTCTGTGAGTTTGAAGACAGCATGGTTTACGTCGACTTCCAGACCAGCCAGGCCTACACAATCAGACCCTGTCTCAAAACAAAACAAAACACAAGAAAATGGTAAAACAAGCAAAAATAACATCTTTTCCTTGTCTTCGGAAATATATTTAAATTTTGTTCTATGTAGGGCTCTGTTACCCACTGAAGTGCTTCTTCCTATAGAACCCATTCCTCAAAAGCAATCTATGAAAACTCAGAAAAACAAAATATGTAGAAAGAGATCTGACTAATGAATATGGCCAGGGTCACTGAATCGGACATGGAAATTCAGAGTTCAAAAGATGAGACGATTTTACCTTGAGGAAATCAGAAAATCTCCAGGTAGGGCTTCACGAGGCTCAGTGCTATGAACTCTCTGTGTGAAAACCTGCCCCAACATCTGTGCTATGGAATTCTCTGGGAAAGTCTGCTTCACCATCTGTGCTGTGGACTCTGTGGGAAAGCCTGTGCCAACACTATACTATGGACTTCTCAGTGGGAAAATCTCTAGTCAGGATATCTGCATGAGGCTTTGTGCTAGAGACTCACAATGGGAAAATCTCTAGTCAGGGTACCTGCTTCAACATCTGTACAAGATTTCTGTTCTTTGATAAAAGTTTTACACTTATGTAATTGTATATTTTTTACAAATATGCCAAGCATATAAAGCTATACAGATATATAACTGTACTGTAGTTCTATTGTTATTTAGAATATTTATATAATATTGTTTATGAATGTAATATTTCTAAAGTTATATTTTCCTTTTAACTTTCTTAATCAACCATGAAATATCATATATTTATAAGCTCCCACATATTCTTGTTGTAAAGACTCATATGACAGTTTATGTGAGTGTGATTTTTCTCTCTCCCGTCTGTTTATGGGATGAGAGACTGAGACTGTGGAGGTACTCAGCATCTTATTTCTTTCTTAAACTTTACCAAGTACTATAGAATGCTGTATCAGCTACTCTCTCATTGCTATGTCAAAACACCATGACTAAGGCAACTTAGAGAAGAAGAGTTTATTTGGGCTGTGGTTCCAGAGAGATAAGAGACCCATCGCGGTGCGAGGGCAGAGCAGCTACCAGCATGTGGGGCAGTAGGGACTGAAGGCTGAGAGCACATCTTCAGTCACAAACAAAGTAGACTTAGAACTGGCAATAGTGATGAGCTGAGCACTCTCAAAACCTGCCCCTAGTGACATGCTTCCTCCAGCAAGACTATCCAACCTAGAAATCCCCTGACCGCCCCCCCCCCAAACAATGGACAAACTGGGGGAGGGCTAAGTGTTCAAATACCTGAACCTATTGGGGACATTCTCATTCAAATCACTGCAAATCTTATGTACCAGGTATTGCCTTGACCCTTATCTAATAGTGTGATAGCTGGGAGCCTTCAGTAGTTTACCAGATGAAAAGACAGAACAGGGGGAATGTGTGAATTCTGTAACATCACACCACTGCTGAGTTTCAGAATCCACTTCAGCTTCCTGAAAACAGGCTCAAGGTCCTAGGTCCATCTGCTCATTATTCCAATTCTGCCCCCTCCCAGGCAGCCCTCCCTGCAGTTCTTTATTTTGCCCTCTGTGTGAGAAGTTTTCTCCCCCTTGGCCTGGAAAAATATAGCACATCTTCATGGAAAAGATATCAGCTAAAAAATAAATTGATTTCTTTGGGCCAACTGTATGGTTTTAAACTCACAAAAGAAAGTATAACCAAAGAGTAAAGTCATCAGTATACTTCTTTAAGAGTTCAAGGGATTATACTTTCCAGACTTTAGGCTTAAGTCTATAT
>NW_008334665.1:1531410-1536170 GCF_000622305.1 Nannospalax galili | reverse complement strand
AAGTAAATCCTGAATCCATCACTCTAGAGTCCAGCATTGGAAGACAAAAGAAAAATGAGGAAGAACCCAATAGAGAGATGCTTTTTGAAGCCCTTGTCAAGAAATAATTACTCTTGCCTTTATTTCTCCTTCACATCTCCTATTCAAGATCCAAAGACTTTCTTTGCCTCCTTGAGATAAGAGTTATGCAATTTGGGAGTCTTTTAGATAGACCCACTGAAGGGGTACTCCAATTGCCTTACCCTGCATCCCTGTTCAGCATGGAAGAAGCCAGAGCAGTCTATGTCCTGATTCCCAATTGACAATTTGAATAACCTCTTCAGAGGGTGGTGTGATAAGAATAGGAGGTAGGAATTGGCTAGGCAGTTAGGGCTAAAAGACCTCAAAGAAAAGTAGCCAGTTTCTTGGCTAAAACAATGTCCTCGGGCCTCTTAGCAACATACTCCGTTCCAAAGGCCAAAAATGTCAAAAACATTTGGGAGCTTCTATCTAATCCTTAAAGGATTTTAGGGGTACCTCTTCAGAAGGGGGAATGTTGGAGTAGCCAAAAACTCCATAAAAAAATTAAAAAAGAAAGAGTACATGAAGTTATCAGAAAAAAGTGATGGGGAGATATGGGGAGGAGCTGGAGGGGAAGGAGTGGGCTTGGATGTCATCAAAACATCTTATATGCATGTATGAAATTCTCTATTAATTATTTATTTAAAAAAATAAATAAGAACCTTATATTATATTATAGTAATATAACTTTTCATGGTGCATACAGATTTTCACTAAATGTTTATTAAACTGAAAAGAAAAGATGTCAGCTACATGAAGCCTTCCCTGCTTACAGCAGCTCAAGGTCACACTTCCCTTTGGTAAGCCCTCACATTGGGTTTCCTTACCAGTGTGTGAATTAATCCCAGGCTAAAGTGAAATCCTGTCGTACACGTTCTGCTTCACTCTGGATCTCTTTCAGTGCAAATAAAAAGGGAGCAATGTTTCTCCTTGTTATCATCTTTGTCATCTTCTGAGACCCATCACACTTTCCCATTGACTTTTACATGTCATATGGACGCTTCTGGACCATCTCAGCCATCACCGCATCCCGAGGTCCCTGCACACTACAGCCATTCAACACACACTGAGTAAAGTGATCTGTCAATCAAAGAATACATGAACAACGTGAAGTGAAATGGTCAAATCCTCTCAACCTAAAATGAACTATAGAAAGAAGATTTGCCTAAGAATGGCGTGTGGCCCTTCGATTGATGTCTCCCTTAACAGCTCGCATAGTGCTCTCCAAAACTGTGAGAGCTTGCCTTCATGGAGGAGGCTTCCAGGTCAGTTCCAGCTCCATTACTCCAAGTCCTGTGTCTTAAGTACGTCTTGTCTTCAGCAATAGGGTCTTACCTTCAAGTTTTTGGAGGCAATCAATATTAATCCAATGTCCAACCTCAGTTCTAAGGCCTAATAACCATGACAATGACCAGCACAACAAACTATATTGGGGCAATAGTGGCACTTTTATCTTGGGAGTAATCATTAGCTACCTAATTGTACCTAAAGCCCATTCAATGGGAAGGAACTTGTGTGTGGTACTGTAAACATAGCCAAATACACATGGCTGGAGAAGTCATAGATATTAGAGAAAACCTCAAGACTGTCACATCCCTGGACAAATGTAATTTCTTGGTGTGTACTAAGTATGAATCCTTATATTCACAGATAAATATGTCAGTCACCACTCATCAAAGAAGCTTCTTTTTCAACAGAGACTATTACAGACTCCACAACTGGTCACATACAGAGAGTAAGTGTCTGTGAAATGCCCAAGCCTAAGTGACACAGCTACAGTGGGATCTCTCTCATGGGACGTATACAAGGGGTAGAAAAAAAATACTAACACATCTCTCAGCGCTCATGGATGAAGCTCCCTTCGTGCAACAGAACGTGATGAGCCCGGGGTTCAGGGACCATTGCAGAAGGGGAGGTGCAAAGACTGTAAGAGCCAGGAGAAGAGGTGCATGACCGTATGGATAGAGTCTTACAGGCTCCTGGGACCTTGCTCATATGAATCTGTGGTAATACACAAGACCCATGCAAACCCCAGCCGACTGAGCTCCAGCACAGAGCTGTGGAAATGGACAGCGGGCCTCAAACCTTAGCTGAAGCACTGCTGGGCAGCTGATTACTGCTGAATGATGAAGAACTGATCTCTTTTAAGAGAGCTATTCTAGATAGGCTGACTAGACCCCAGTGGATGACTTTGCATTGAGGCACGTTCATGCACGTATACACACACAAGGACACACACACGCACATCAATAAAGAAATGAAATAAAATTGCAATAAAGAGACTAGGTTTCACTGTGTAGCCAAGGCTGACCAATAATGCACTACATGAACCTTGAGCTTGTGACTCTCCTTCCTCAGCCTCTCCAATGCTGTGTACACAGATGTATAAGGCAAAGCTGTCCTAAGAAGTGAACTTTGATTGCAAATAGTCACCCTCATATTTGTAAGCATTATCTCATGTACTATCAATGACAAGCTGCATGAACAAGTTTATTAAGCAAAAAACCAAGAGACTCCCCATCTCTTTCACTCTTGATGAGGCAAAACTTAACCTTCTATGATAGGAGTAGAACCCAGGATAAGTGCTTTCCCAGCATGCACTTTAAGTGCTGTTTTGTTAACCATTTCGCCTTCCCCTTTCCTATAAAACCAAAGCCACTTCTGTACTTTATTGAAATATAAAAGTTCAGCTCCGCCTGGGAAATGGAGGGGTAGCCCTTTCTGCCTTGACTCTCCTGACAGTAAAAGATGCAGTGTGGGCTTGAAAGCTGCCTAAAAGCAGCACCAATCGTTGTCTAGATACCGCAGAGTACACTAGCCTTTACACAAAGAGAGAGAAGCTGAAACTAGCAAACAAGAGAAAGGAGAGTCCTATCCAACACAGGTTCAATTTGTGGGAATGCCTATAGTTTGCTCACTGCTACAGTCATAATTATTTCAAAGTTGGATTTATTTTTAATACAAAACAAAGCAATATGAGAAATGTCTCAGGAAGACATGATGTTAGCAAGACAAGCGTTACACAGGAGAGGAGCGCAAAGCCCCAAGCAGTCCTTCCTTGTGCTGTGCATAATGTTACTTTGGAACATGAGGCTTGTTTCACTATAAATTGATAGCTTATTTATCTTAGCAATATAACTGCATTCACTTAATTGTAATACTGCAAAGCATGTGTGCTAATGTTGTAGAGACCTGGCATAAATAACTTTTGGAATTGCTTAATTAATGGCCATGATTACCAATACATACTTTGCAGACTGTAATTAGGATGGTAAAGTGAGAAAACTGTATGTCAGTTGGGAAAATATATACATCTTTAAGTTGCGGAACAGTATACAGAATGTTTCTAACATTTTCTGGAAAGCATTGTGTGAATAATTTGGAGCACACAACAGCTGGAGTACCACAAGCTCCTACCTGGAGGGCAAGTCCCAAGGGGCTTTGATTCAGCTCACCACACTGTACCGAGGATCTGATCTAGGTTCCTGGATCCTCAGATCCTCCAGACACTCTCTACTTTAAAAGTACAAGTGTATCCATTTATTACACTAGGTGTTTTAAATGTATTTATTTGCTTTTTGTGCTAAAGTGTTTATTGACTGTATAACCTTGAGCCTTGTTATATTTACAAGTACATGGAATTTGCTTTTTTAGTTCAACAGAATTTTACTCACACCTATTGGTAATTCAGTTTTGTTTTGTTTTTCTGATTTTGTTTTTTTTAAAGAGGAATGAGAGTCACTAGCTTGGGTTGTTTATTTCTAAGAGCTCAGCCCAGGAGTAGAGATGGTGACCCGGGGAACTGACACTTTCTGGGAGGCAGACATGGTGTGTTTTTTAGCTTTTTGTTTACCTGACTCAGAGTCACTTGGGAACAAGAAACCTCACTTGGCGAATTCCCTCCATAGAAGTTGTCTGTGCCTTGTCTGTGAGGCATTTTCTTACTTGCTAGTTGATGAAGGAGGGCCCAGCCCACTGTGGGCAGTGCCATCTCTGGGCAGATGGGCCTGCAGGGCCTAGGAAAAGTAGCTGAATTCATGCATTCTGTCATATACGTTAAGGCTTATGAACTCAGATGTCCCTCAATGAGAGTTCATCCATTGGAGCCTGGTCAGCCTATTGAAATCCAGTGGGGAAGGGAATCTATGAGGGGCAGATAGCGGACTGGGTCTAAAACTGATTAAGATGTATGATATGCACAAAAATTCAATAAAACATAGACTATAAAAATTTCTATCTAAATAGGTCATAAGAAAGGAAAGGCAGAAGAAGTCATGAGAAGCGGGTCAGCGGGTTCCTCCTCAGTCTGCGCTCCAGTTCCTGCTCCAGCTTCCTGCCTCGAGCTCCTACTTGACTTCCCTCAAAGACGGCGGACTGTACTTTTGATGACTAAGACGAAATAACCCTTTCTCTCCCAGGTTGGTTTTGGTCAGTGTTTTATCACAGCAACAAGAAAGGAAAGGCAGAAGAAGTCATGAGAAGCGGGTCAGCGGGTTCCTCCTCAGTCTGCGCTCCAGTTCCTGCTCCAGCTTCCTGCCTCGAGCTCCTACTTGACTTCCCTCAAAGACGGCGGACTGTACTTTTGATGACTAAGACGAAATAACCCTTTCTCTCCCAGGTTGGTTTTGGTCAGTGTTTTATCACAGCAACAGTAGAGAAACTAGTACAGAAGGGAAACAGATCACTTCGGGGGGGGCGTC
>NW_008334665.1:1529226-1530322 GCF_000622305.1 Nannospalax galili | reverse complement strand
GTCCAGGAACGGCCGCACACAGTGGGATCGCAGGTCCAGGAAAGGCTCCACACAGTGGGATAGCAGCTCCAGGAAAGGCTGCACACAGTGGGATCGCAGGTCCAGGAAACGCTGCATGCAGTGGGATCGCAGGTCCAGGAAACGCTGCACTAACTGCCATCACAGGTCCAGGAAAGGCTGCACGCAGTGGGATCACAGGTCCAGGAAATGCTGCACACAGTGGGATCACCGGTCCAGGAAAGGCTGCACACAGTGGGATCGCAGGTCCAGGAAACGCTGCATCTGCACACAGTGGGATCGCAGGTCCAGGAAAGGCTGCATGCAATGGGACTACAGAGTGAAAGAGCCCAAGTGGACTGAGGATGAGGATGGTGTTACAACATCTCCAAGGATGGTGTTACAAGAACTAGTCCCCTCCTGTTCATGAGAGGTGATGCACAAATGAAGCCTAGACCCTAATTAGGACTGGTGGGGAAGGCACGCTGTGCTGACCCTCCTGGGTATACATAAGATGGGAGAAGGGGCAGGAGTCAGTGTAGTGTGAGAGCAAGATAGCTGTCAGGCTGGAGGGATATGTAGGTATGACCATTCAGAAGCTTGGAACATAGCGCTAGGTTAGGGTTAATTGGCTTGCTGGCATGCAAATTGCTCAGGTCTAACGTTTACCTGATTCTAGGATATTTCAATGTGGATTCCATAGTTCTTTCTACATTTGTGCTTCCTGGGGCTGGAGCAAAGGCTCAGCAGCTAAGAGCACTGGCTTCACTTGCAGAATAACGGGGTTCTCAGCAGCCACAAGATGGTAAACAACCATGTATAACTCCAATTCTGGGGCACCTGATGCCCCCTTATGGCCTTCCTGTGTACTGAATGCGTGTGATGCACTTACATGCTTTCAGGCAAAACACTCATGCACACCGCACAGATAAAATATACATGAATAAATCTTTCTTAAACACAAGTAAATTTGTACCTCATTTTAATCTGTTGTCTTGCTTCACTAGTATTTACATGTAAATTTGTCCTAAAAGTGATTTATCTGCCTCTCATTAGAAAACTTTTGAATTATGTCATTAAAACAATGCAAAGCGTTTTG
>NW_008334665.1:1521798-1526980 GCF_000622305.1 Nannospalax galili | reverse complement strand
ACAGCTGTCCTGGAACTCACTATGTAGACCAGGCTGGCCTCAATCTCACAGAGATCCGCCTGCCTCTGCCTCCCGAGTGCTGGGATTAAAGGCCTGCGCTATCGTGCCTGGCTGGAAAATGTGATTTTACATCTTGTATTGGAAAGACGCCACAGTTTTCCTCCTCTGTGAACACTTCCACAATCAATGATGATGCCATTTTAATTGGTGAATGAAATGATGAGCTTCATGGACTTCAAACAGTATTAGGGATGACATAGTCCAGCGATACTGTGTCTTTTAAAAATTGATGTAAATCTGTGAATACGCCGCTAACGTAAGTCTTACAAAGCAGCAGGATTGATGGTAGAGGCCTCTAAAGACCTACCCTAGGCTGGGACATGATGAACTGGCCAAGGTCATCTGCTTATATCCAAAATTCAGATTCACCTATTTTGCTTATATACACTAATCTGACTAAGTAACTTCCATCTAAGTTACATTCTTTGTTTTTAAAACATATATATGTCCATGAATTTTCTGAACTATACCTTTGAATTCTGCCGATTAAGAAGTAAAACTTTATTTTTACCCAATATGAAATAAAATATAGAAATAATAAATCCTAAATGTAGATAAAGATGTTTGTTAGTATGTTGGACCATAGTCAGAAAAGGCATTATATAAACTTTCCTTCTGTTTCTGTTGTTAGCTGATTGACAACTGGTCAGTCACACTGCTTAACCTGGAGTTTCAAAGACAGGTCAGTCTGTAGATATGTGACATACACAGAGACACAGATTAGTGAGGCAGTATATAGAGAGCAGGACATGTGTCACAATTACGGGTGGTTTTATGAGTCACCATGCTGCAGATGACTATTTTTTAAAGTGCAGGTAAGTTTATTCAAATTAGATATATACAAATTACCCTGAAGTTTTAGGAAACTTCTGTTTTCATAACAACAGGTAATAATGAAGTATAAAAGAAAAATAGGCCGGAAAAAAACGCTCTCCACACTTACCCTGTATCACTTTACCAACCCAAACCCAACAGTAGGATAAATCTGAACAGTAAAGCTTCAGCCAAAAGGGATTATTCAGCTGTGGAGGTTAATGTTTAAGCTTCCAAGACCTCTTCTTCCAAACCCACGCTGCACTCTTCCTGCTGAAACACAAGGGTGAGCTGTATTTTCTCCCCGTATTATGAACACTAGACTTGTCTCTTCATAGTAAGTTGCCTCTATGCTAGCAAAACGTAGTGTTGGAGTAGCTGTTGATTATAGACACATCATGGATAAGCCACCCTGTACTACAAGGTATGAAAGTCCACACTACTGGCTGAGTTGGCACTCTGAGACTGACTCTGCTTTGCTTTGTTGAGACTGACTCTGGTTCATGGCCAAAGACACAAAATCCCAGTCAACAGATGTGATTGTTCCAGTGTCACGGATTTGCCCAAAAACCTCAAGGATAACTCTGGAGTCGCTAAAGATCACTAAAGATACATGTTTTTCCACAGTCATAATCTTTTCTGTATTTTTAAAAAATGATATTTTTCAAAAGTATAATTTGATGGCATTCAGATCCCTTCCCATTTCCACACCTCTTCTTACTGTCCCCTGGCTAATTTAATATAGTCACACACACACACACATACACACACATGCAGAAAAATGAAGGAGAAAGTGTACTATTAGACTAGGAAAAAGAAGCAGGGTGGGGAATGGAGGGCAGGGCAGAAGAAGGAGTCTAGAGAGAGATAATAACACTAAAAGGCCTTTAGAAAAAGCCATATGAAAACCTACATACATAGACGTTTCCTAGAGTATATAATACACAACATAAAAAGAGATTAAAAGGAGTTATCCTACCACTGAGAGACATCGCCTTTTCTAGACATCGGAGGCTAATGAAAATCAAAAGAGCAACAATGTCAGGAACGGGCTCCCTCACTAGAAGCAGTTGACTAGGGCCCCATGGAAGCTCAGAGAGTGTTGGCCATTGCCCCTGCTCTTGGTACCCGCCAGAACCAGATGGTGGGACCCTATTTCTGAAGACCACGTATTAACAATCTTAATAAAATTAGACTCTAGTAAGAATCCAGCTACTTAATTGTGCTTCAATGATTGATACATGTTTGCCATAAGGATCAGTGCTCATTGCGGCAGGGGAATCAAAGTGCTTTGTGCTGATGGACATAAAACCAAGTTCTGAGCAAGACAACAATACTGTTTTAATGAAGAGGAATTTTATTTTACAAGCTTGTGGAAATCAAGAATATATATTACTTTTGTGAAAGGAAAGAGTCTTTTAGACTCAGTGAAGGTCTTCAAGTAAGATCTTCAAGTATTGACTTTACTTTTATGCAAACAAATTTTAAATCAATTGTCAATGTCTAAGCATGATATAAGATATAATAATTCTACAATGACTTTAAATTTTATGTCCTTTGTCTATTTCCATTGCTTAAACATATAATTTATTCATTTGTTAGTTTATGTACATTCAGGTATGTGCACATTGGAGGACAAGTTTCAAGAGTGGGATTTCTCCTACCATCTTGTGGGATTTAGGGATTGAAGTCAGGTGGTCAGGCCTGCATATAAGCCTGTCTATCCACTGAGCCATCTCAGTGGCCCACAAACTCTATATTTGGACTTGGTAGAAAAGCTTAGAACATGCCTTCAATGACATACTATGTCTCTGGGAAGACCTTGCAACTTGGAGCCATGAGAGCAGCTTCTGGGTTTGGTAGAAAAGAATACAGCTAAATGACTAAATGATGGTAACGGGCTTCTTCAATTACAGGGGCAAATTGTGTTCCACAGTGGGCATCGTGGCCCAGGAGTGCAGCCATCGAAAGAGACCCTCCACTGAGTTGGGCCATCCTGCAGGGGAACTTCCGGTACTCCTGTACTGGAACGGATTAGACTCCTAGCCAAGAAGGGAGTAGGAAGCTCTGTTTGAGTGGGGCTTTCAAACTTTGTAGACCATCGACATGTTAGCACTGGATGAGTCTACAATGCAAAGTTTACAGATTTAAGAAATATTTCATTGATAAATCAGCAAATATATGTTCTACATAATCATACTTCTGGTCATTCATGCAACTATCTTACGTTTCTGGCGCTTGAAGGACTGATACATAAAATATTTGACTACAGTCCGATTCAGATGTAGACCAGAGAGAGTGGATTATGGGAAAATTCTCTGTGTTTCCCAAGGACAGTAGCAATAATTGTCATTCCTTGCAGAGTGGAAACTGTGAGCCAATCCCTTTCCATATGTGTGCATCACAGGAAATGTCCAAGGACAGCAAATGTAAAGCACACTGAAGTCACCTTTAAAGAGGTTTCTGAGAACTCCAAAGGGCAGTTTCTACACATGATTCCCATGTACCTGGTCTTAGGTCCACAGACTCAGGGACATGAGATCAGGGACCTGCATCCAACCCCTTCCCTTGTACAGAGGGGATCCTGTTTATTCCAGTGAACAGCTTATCACTTACCTTGTACTGTGGCACTGGGTGTGGCTGATTTGGGAGAGGCTGTAGCTGTGCCACAGGGTGGAGGTGTGGTTAGCAGGAGGGAAGTAAAAGGACAGGGCCATGAGCACACGCCTCCCAAGCAATCTCTAACACAGAGACAGCAATTGCCTTCTAGAAGTTTCTGGCTCTACCTTCCAAATAAGGTTTGCTAGCAGGCATTTCCCAAGAAGCATGAGTAGATAAAGATTGCATTAGCAAACCACCAATTGCCTTCATTCAGATAAGCAGACTCACTCGAAATATCCTCCTGTTACTTGAGATCCCCAAGGTGGAATGACTTAGTGCAGAAGGACTGTTTCCCTCTTCCTCTGCCTCAGACATCGAATTTCCACCAGAGCCACTGGACATTGATGCTGATGGGGGTTTATTGATGGATGAAAGCTCTTCAGAAGGGAGGAGAAGAGAGGGACTCTATGCAGTAAGCCTTTGTAGAGGTTGCAAAGCAAAACAATGACAGGAATGACTTAGTGCAGAAGGACTGTTTCCCTCTTCCTCTGCCTCAGACATCAAATTTCCACCAGAGCCACTGGACATCGATGCTGATGGGGGTTTATTGATGGATGAAAGCTCTTCGGAAGGGAGGACAAGAGAGGGACTCTATGCAGTAAGCCTTTGTAGAGGTTGCAAAGCAAAACAGTGACGGGAGAGGGAGCCGAAATGGAAGCTTCTCTTGCAGTGGGAACTCTGGAGCTGAGATGCTTGAAGCCTCTTCTTTAAGACCATGTTACTACAGAGCGGAAGTACATTGAGCATTGACTGGGTGAAGCCGCCATAACACGCCTCCAACATGCACAGAGCAAAATGCAAACGTGGTATTGGCTGTTAAGGTGAGAGCTGAGTTGAGACAGGAAGGGATCCGGTCTTCAACAATCACAAGCAAAGAAGGTAGTACAAAGTTGGGGCCTCGGAGGGAGGCCTTCTTCACCCTTACGCACCTGCCTCTTGACTGAGATTTAACTGTGTTAATGTACTCATTACTGATGTCATTAACAGCAGTACCCCGGAGATGAGCGACGGGAATTTTGCAAGAGATATTTTTCAAAGATGCTTTCTAACTTCTGCTCTTAAGAGATGCAGGCTGACTTGATGCTGCATTAACAAGAACTGAAGGGCTCTTTAACCTTACTAGGATGAGAACAGTAAAGATGTATGTTCAAGACTGTGACCATATATTTTATTTGTGAGTTGCTTTAACAAGGACTGACTTGTGTGTCAAAAATGAACGTAAGCTATTCTGCTGAAATTCTAAAGAATGGACTATAAGAATGGTTGCACATTCCCAATATTGTATTATTATTGTATGTTAAGTTTGAGACCAGGTCTGAGTGTGTAGCCCCAGTTGGTCAGGATTTCACTCGATAGCCCAGGCTGTCATGGATCTAATTCTAAATAAGTAATGAGAAAATATATGTAGCACAGATGGGATGGGACAGCAGGGAACAAATTATTATGAAGCTGGGTTAAAGTAATGGACTCGAGGAAACTACAGCGTGACCACATGCATGAAAATTTTGATAGTGTGTGAGCAATAGAAGGCATGTCTGTTTGGAGCCATGAGTAACCAAATCCCATGGTTCTTCAATTTTTAAAAACATTTCAGCCAATGTTTTTTAAAACTTAATTCCAATTTATTTAAAACATACAACATAGCAAC
>NW_008334665.1:1511612-1520172 GCF_000622305.1 Nannospalax galili | reverse complement strand
CCTGTCTTAAAAACAGATAGATAGATGATGATGATAGATAGATAGATAGATAGATAGATAGATAGATGATAGATAGATGATAGAGAGATAGATGATAGATAGAGAGATAGATAGACAGATGATGATAGATAGATAAATAAATAGATGATAGATAGATGATAGATAGATGGATAGATAGATAGATAGATAGATAGATAGATAGATAGATAGATATCCTTGTTTGAGATGTACTTAGAGCACAGCACTGAATCTGTGGATGATTCTGTTGTTATTGTTTAACTTTTTAGTTATGTTGAAAGTTTCAATGCTTTGCCACCAAGAAGAGCAAACTAGACCACAGGGGAAGGGCTTGATTTCTCCTATTTTTCAATCTTGCCTCAATCTCAGTCAGAACATCCTCAAAATGATATGGATTGCCTATTATATAATAATCTATGATTTTTATCTCTAAATCTTGGCTGGCATTCTAATCAGAAGATATTTTTAGAGGATTTAGGTGGGTGTTTATGACCAGTGTAGTTCGAATATAGCAGAAAAATTTTCAGAGTTTCGGAGAACAATATTTACTGTAAATATCTATAGAAGAGGGACTTTTTAAAGTTTATCATGATTACTTTTGAGAATGTGGGACGATTGTGTATTCCCTAAATGAACATAAACTCCAGGAGAGCAATGTGTATCATTCTAAATTACAAGTTAGATCACTTCCTGGTCTATTCACTGTGGAAATTGTCTTACAGATATTGAAAGGATACATGTCAGTCCACCGACAGTTGTGAACTTTAAAACACTGATATACAATTTTCATTATTTTGTCCCCATTTCTGCCTATAGTCTGAATCAATGGCAAGTCTTCCCCTGAGGAAGCAGGAAGCAGCCAGTTCTCACACCTTCTCACTTTAGCTGGCTAATGTCTTTATCCTAAGTAACAAATAAAATCTTCTTACAGATATTGAAAGGATACATGTCAGTCCACCGACAGTTGTGAACTTTGAAACACTGATATACAGTTTTCATTATTTTGTCCCCATTTCTGCCTATAGTCTGAGTCAACGACAAGTCTTCCCCTGAGGAAGCAGGAAGCAGCCAGTTCTCACGCCTTCTCACTTCAGCTGGCCAATGTCTTTATCCCAAGTAACAAATAAAATCCGACGGACGCAAGCCATGGGTGTTAATGTGTTGTCTACATGAGAATGGGCAGGGAGTATTTTTGGCTGTGTACCCCACACAATCGATCAGAACTGAAGATGGAAATCCGAGAGCACAGAGCCAACAGTACCTTGTGCCTTGGGACGTGGTGCCCCACCTTGCTCTTCCACAAAGCTTTAGCTTCTAAGTTCATTATAACCAGAACAGCTTAGAAGAAAATGAAAGGTCAATTTTTCTTTTCTTTTTTGTTAAGATTTTTTCCCTTATTTATGTGTATGTGTGTGACTGTGTATATATGTACAGCACATATATGCAGTGCCCGTGAACGTCAGAAGAGGGTGTCAGATGCCTGGAACTGGAGTTATAGGTAATTGTGGGCTGTCCTCTGTGGGTGCCAGGAACTGAACCCGCAAGAGCAGCAAGAGCTCTTAACCGCTGAGCCCATCTTCGCCTTTTCTCTCCAGTTTACTGAATACTTAGTTCCTGCAGAGAATTTTAGGTCAAACAATATTAATAAGTAAATCTAAAGTTCTATGTCTTAGAATGCAACGTAGTAAAGACGAACCTGTTGGTTCATCATCTCTTAAGTAGCATAACATTAATATTCATGAGCAAAATATCTGTAGATAAATTTAGAAAATTCAAATATAAATTTGCATTTGCTTAATGTTTAAATTCGTCCTTTTCTTTCTCTTAGGTAAAACTGTTGAGGTCATAACGCTCTGACTCAAAAGGAAATTACGATTTCCTGTGCCTCTGATTACAGGATAGGTTCAGAGTCCCACCTGTGCACGTTATGATCTGTGAGACGTGTGGTTTGTGGAACCAAGCCAGTGAGGCTGGAGCATCTCGAGGGACTGGCCACGGAAGCCCGACCCAAGCCTTGCTAAGCTGGTGTAAAACTTGACTGATACCTGGGCAGTCACTATTTATAAGATCACTGAGGTGCGTATCACACTGTGGTGACCACAGCTCATTCAAGGAGAGAAAAACTTCAACTGAAAACTGAACGTGACACAGCCGCCTCGGACATTTTAACTTTATAAATAGGTCAGGCAAGATTGTTAGACTAAAGAAGTTGTTTGTGCATGTATGTATGTGTTCATGTGTATGTACAAATGTATGCAGTTGTATGTATGGTGCACCCGAATGTAGAATCCAGAGGCCCACACTGTGGGTCTTCCTCAGTTGCTACCCACATTGTCTTGAGACAGGATCTCGAACTGAACCCGGGGCTCACCAGTTCTGCTAGACCTCAAGGATAGCAAACCTCAGGAATCCCTCTATCCCCAGCAGGAGGATCACAGGCATGTGCCACTATACCCAGCTTTTAACAAGGGTTCTGGGCAATTAAGTCAGATCCTCATGCTTTCGTGGCAAACACTCTTGACTCAGCCATCTCTGCAACTTGGCCCAATGATGCTGGTGGGAGGGAAACAGGACTGAGACAGATCGATGCACAAATAAATACCTCCCCCAAATAATCCAAGGCCAATGCTGGACAAATACCAGAAAAGCAGAATCCAGATGAAGGTTTACAACTATGGGAATTAACAGTAACATCTTCTCAGTGCAGTGAGTCCTGTCTTCCATGAAGTCTAACCACAATGAGAACTGAGACAAGGGCTGTAGTATGTGCCAGGTCAGAGGTTTATTGTGAGGACGAGGGACAGGCTTGCACAACTGCATGGATCTCACTTTCCGTTCAGAATCAAGGCCAGTCCTTCAAGACCTATTTTGCAGGTCAAGAGTGAAGGATCTGAATCTAGATGATCTAGGAAAACCTAGGATTTAGCCCCATTATTTTGGGCATATAGCTGTCCTTATATTCCAAAGTCATGCACTGGCATAGCTAACAGATAATTTAGAATTACTACAGGGCAATTGCACCTTTTCTGAATGGACAGAAAGTAAATAAAATCATAGTAGGACCAGGCTGGGGAGACAGCTAGGGAGTAAAGTGCTTGCTGTACAGGATGAGCCTTGGTCCCTAGCACCTATAGTCAGAGCCACACAGCTTGGCAAACCCCTGCAATCCCAGCCCTCAGAGGGCAGAGACAAGAGCTCAGGAGTAAGCCAGTTAGCCAGACTAGTCAAACAGGCAAGCTCCAAGTTCCAAACAACACTTCCTCAGAGATAAAGTGGACATCAATCAAGGAGGAAATTCTGTGTCAACCTCAGGCCTCCACATGCACGTGTACACATGTGTATACACACCTGTACATGCATGTGTACACACGCACACACATGTACACATATGTACACATACACCCAATAGTAAACATGGCAATTCATGGCACATTCTGCTTTGAAAAATAGTCTTCCTTAAAACAGTGCATGCTTTTCTTGGGTTCTTTTTGTAAAATTATTGTATTTATTATTTTTATTTTGTGTGTGTGATTGTATTGCCTGCATGTAGGTAAGTGCACCCGTGTCATGCAATACCCACAGAGGACAGAAGAGGCTGTCAGATCCCCTTGAACTGGAGTTACAGACAGTTGTTAGCTGCCATGTGGGTGCTGGGATTTGAACCCAGGTCTTCTGCAAGAACAGTCAGTGCTCTTAGCTGCTGAGCCATCTCTCCAGCCCCTTTAGGGTCTTTCTTAATCTGCAAACATGGTGGTTGTCTGCACTTGGCTGTCTGTGGTTTTAGATCTGGGCATCAGCTCTTTTTGCTGCCTCGAGCTCAGCCTTTACTCCGGACGTGAGCAGGTGAATCCGGGGAGTGGTGAGGGGTCAGGTGATAACTGCAATTTCAGAGTCCAGCCAAATGAGACAGAAGGAGAGACACTGGAAGACTCCGGAGCCAAAGCTGAGGGACAGAGGCATGGCGGGACTAGAGTCTGAGGTTGACCATGGCGGAGCCGTGGAACACACCAGGCCTGGTGAAATATGGACACAGCACTGCACCAACAGGGATGGTAGGGGCTGCTGTGAAAGCATAAGGGGAAGGGGATTGGAAGGCCCCACTCACGCCCTTCGCTGCTCTGGCTAAGATGACCTGCAGTGACAAATCACACTGACACTCTTCTTCTAAGCTGCAGGACACAAAACTGTCATGTGGTCCTTGCTCAGTTCAGCGTGCTTTGCACATCTTAGTGTTGGAAGGAGAAAACTGAATATCGTATGTGGACCTGAGTCTTAGGTGTGCGCCTGTCTGTGTGGGTTCCTCCATGGGTGGGGAGGGAATGGTAGAAGGTAAAGAGGAAGGGAAATGAGGCCCTGTTCCTCTGCTGGGTGTAGATCCTGGTCAGCAACTGCTTTCTGGATCAATGGCCTTCCAGCTTTCCTGGCTGTTCTTGCTGTGATTACAACATTGCTCAGTTCCAAGCCCTTTACCACTGTCTGTTCTATGCAGTTGGACGCAAGGCCTCAGGCAGGGGGCCAACGGCAGCAAGGCTGTCAGCTGCTAATCAGCAGAGCTGTCTCATCAAGGACCAGGTAACTTTGGATAGTCAATGGAAATCGACATTGTGGAGGCAACCTGGGACCAACCATCCTGTAATCCGTGACAGGCTTCCTTCCTTCATGACTTTAACATGTGACGCTGTGCCCTGGATCTGTCCTCTGCTCAACATACAAGAATGCAAGTAAAGTCTATATGTTACCTTCTTATGACAGACTCACGGAGGAAAGAGTAAATTGCAAGAACACAAAACCGCTTACATAGACACAGTAGTAGCATTATACCAGAACTAAAAATAGACACAAGAGTCTCTCCAACCCAAACACTTCCCACTGTTAATTCACTTTAACTCAACATTAACTGAGTAGACATATATATAAGAGGTGTGCTTTTGAAGCACACTGATATGGCTGATATGCAAACTTGTCTTTTGTCATGTAGCAGAACACGTAAAGAAAATGAGCGGTAAAGTTTCAAACAGAGCGCTCTCTCTAATGAAGTGCTCTTTATTCCTGCACTTACTTAGTCGACCAGCAAAAGGGGTTGCCGCATCTCAGCCACTCCTAAGCCCTAGGAATACACTTGGTAGTACAGACAGGACCCTTGCAAAAAAGACCTTAAATTCTAGTGGCATCAGATGGATACTAAGCAAATAAATAAATTTCAAATGATTTCCAATGACAGGAATATGAAAAAAAATACGTAACAGAAAACTCCTGAGAAGATTCAGAGTGTTAGAGAAAAGGCAAGCAGGGAGGGGCTGGTGGTATATGCAGAATTCTGAGGAGGCTCACGCCATATATGCAGAATTCTGAGGAGGCACCCGCCATATATGCAGAATTCTGAGGCGGCACCTGCCATATATGCAGAATCCTGAGGAGGCACTCGCCTCCATGCTGTGCTGACAGCAGACTGACACTGCGGACTTTGTAAGGCAGGGTAAGGGGCTTCAATTCCACCCCAAAGACTGGCTGTATCAGCCTCTTGTCTTGTTGCTATAAGCAAGGGAAGAAAGGTTCCCCTTGGCTCACGTGCCCAGGTTATCATCCATCATTGTAGGGAGACCATGGTTTTAGGAGTTTGGTCATATGTTACCCACAGTCAAGAGGGAGAGAGACATGAATGGTGGTTCACCTTCTCATTTTTGTGCAGTTTGGGACCCCGATCCAGGAATCTACCTGCCCATATTTAGGGTGTGTCTTCCTAGTTGAGTTAACCTAGAGTAGGTAGTCCCTCCCAGGCAGGCCTAGAGGCTCACCTGATATAGATGAGCCCTATATAGGTATGCCCAGAGGCTACCTAAGGTACACAATCCCTCCCAGGTATTCCCAGAGGTCTTTCTTAGGTGATCTTAGATATATAAGTCAATATAAATTTAGATCCTGACAATCAAATCAACCATCACGGATGGGAGCCATGGGCCACTTTGAGCCAAGCATCTCCATACATGAACTTGTTTCCATCTCTAAGGGGTCCTCGGTCTGCTATATGCTAAGGAGGCACAGAGAGCAGAGTAGGTTGGCTAGGCGACTAGGAGGTGACACCGTGACCCAGGTGAGCCACCATGATGTCTAAGATGGGGTGGCAGGGCACAGATCATGGGAAGAGGATACTCTGCACTTTCTATGTTCAATTTTAAACTGGAATGGATAAGATTTGCCAAAAGCCTGAGGGTGGGAATGACAGAGGAGAATGAAGGATTGTCAGAGGCGTACGAAGATGGTGTTCCATGATACACACTAGTGTGCCACTCAGACCCAGCAGGTGGGGAGCACCATTTTAGAGAGCACTGTAGTGAATTTACAATATTATTTTTATGAGCTGAGTCTCAGCACGTAACCCTGACTGGCCTTGAACTCACTATACAGATCAGGCTGGCCTCAAACTCACAGAAATGCACCTGCCTCTGCCTTCCATGTGCTGGAATTAAAGGCATCCACCAACACACTTTGCAGGGACTTTACACTATTAAGAATCCATCATCTTTCCCACAATGCATTTCTCATTATAGTTTGTTAAATAATGTTATCCATTCTTTCTCTGGAATTAGGCAGAAAGTCAAGTCCACAGCAAGGCATGTTCCCTGGTGGCAATGTATTTATGTAACTAATTTACTTTCCAGATGTTAGAAAATACCTGACTTAATGCAAGGTGCTGGACAGCTGCACCTTTTAAATGTTAACATCTCACATTCATCTTGTTTTGATCTCCATTATTCCAGTTAATGTTAGGATGTAAAGTAGGCTTGGGAGTATTCTTGATGGAAGTTACAACAGGGAGTTCCTCCAGATGAGGAGGGAAGACCCTGATCCCAACTCAGGAAGCCAGGAACTTGTGCAATGTGCTTCTAGTACTGAGTTGAGTACCAGGAACTGTTCTCAGCACACTCATTTAAGCCTTCTAATAGCTCTACACAGAAAAGCACAAGTACAGGACAATTTTATGGGCAAGGACAAAATACTAGTAGCTGATTTCTAATGACCTACCCATAGACTAATGCCTCTCTCAGCTCTCAGCAGAGAAGATTCCCTGTGCAGCAGATGAACAAAGAACCACAAGTGGTGACGGTGCGGAGAACAGGAGGCTGCAGAGTTCTTATCCACGAATGGGATGCCTGTATCAAAGCTCTGCCTCCCAGGGCTCGGGGACCATTGCATAGGGAGGCAGAAAGGTCTTAAGAGCCAGAGGTGGTGATGAGCACAAAGAAACAGAGTTTTCCAGACAGTTGTTAAGTTACTCATATAAACTCACAGCAGTGCTGACAGCAAGCACAAGTCCCATGAAAGCTCAATTCAGACAAAATACCAGCACTGACATGGGGAACTGCATAACAAATCTCAACCCAACCTCAGGAACTGTTGGCTGGGAGGGGCAGAGACCGTGTCTTATAGGGTTGGGACTCTTAGTAATGGGCCTAGTGGATGGACCCCCACTGAAGGATATTCGGGGACACAAATCAGACTCTATAGGTTATATACATATGTGCGTGTGTGTGTGTGTGTGTGTGTGTATGTAGAGAGAGAGAGAGAGAGAGAGAGAGAGGGAGAGGGAGAGAGTTCACACAATTGAGCAAGGGTCAAGGAGGGAGGTGGGGAGAGGGCAGTGGATCTAAATGCCATCAAAGTATATTGTATGAAAATCACAAAATTCAATTAAAATGCAAAAAAATGACTTCTGTGTGAACAGCAGCTTTGTAAACTATTCATCACCGAACTGCCAATGCCATGACACTGAATCCAACCCCAGTGTTGCTTTCTCTGAGAACTTGGATTGGACATGTGTGTGTGTGTGTGTGTGTGTGTGTGCATGTAAAAAGGCAGTGTGTATGACTAAAACCTTACATAATTTTGTTTCAAATCATTTATTGAGGGCTGGAGAGATAACTCAGTGGTTAAAAGCAGTGGCCGCTCCTGCAGAACACTTGGGTCCATTCCCAGCAACCACATGATGGCTAACAGCTATCTGAAACTTCAGTTCCAGGGAATGATGTCCTCTTCTGACCTCCATGGGCATTGCAGGACATGGGTGTACTTACACACAGGCAAAAACTACACTCATACACATAAACTAAAAAAAATGATAAAAATAAAATAAAGCCATTTACTGAAATGTAATCCCCCACAAAGAAAGATAAGAATAAACTTCAATGTCAGAAATCAGAGAAGTACATAGTTGTTGTTTTTTTTATACACCCACTTCCCAGGTAGCACCCTCCCATAGCCTCCCTCCCCTCAACTAGAGCCCTTATACTCTGATATCCCTGCTGCTGTCAGCTATATTGTCAGCACCCCAGCCATTCCCCACTACTTGCCCTTCTGGTGAATCTAGTCAGTCTATCTAGAGGTCTTTGTTTTAGGAAGGTCAGCTGTTCGTCATCTAGCAGTAATCAGTTGTCAATATTCCTTTAGATAAGATTAGGGTCTGCTGTTCGTTTTCCCAGTTCTATGCTGGGTTACTATCTGGGAATCCCTTTGGACACCCTGACAAAAAGCTAAAAAGAAGGTT
>NW_008334665.1:1503529-1510820 GCF_000622305.1 Nannospalax galili | reverse complement strand
GAAAAGAAAGAACCTGAAAGAGAAGAACAGTAGGAAACAGGCCTTAATAAGGGAGATATGGATAAAAATTGGGTTAGTTTAAGGGAGGGGGGAGGGAAGGGTATCCAAGGATCCTAGGGGATAAAGGGAAAGAAGGAGCTCAAGAGAGGTAGGACCATAGGAGAAGGGTATTAGTAAGGGAGAAAGGGAGGAAATGGGGGCACCCTAAGTAGGAAAACCATGATGGAGGGGTGAGACAATGTGAGATATAAACAATGCCTGGAAGTGCTTAGTTTTTAAATCTAATATCTGCATGTTCAGAAGATAGCAAAATTTCTCTCTCTGAAGTCACTCACTATTTATTACCTACTTGTAAAACCTCAGGAAAAGCAAACAAAGTGGTAGTGAATTGAGCATTGCACCCCACTCTTCACGGTAATCAGCGTTTGGATTTAGTTGTATCTTTTCCTAGACTTTCTCCCACGGTTCACATGCCTGTCTATATGTTTATTTCTGTATCACTTTGTCCACAGTACCTGATAGAAACAGCTTATAGGAAGGGAAATGAATTTGGCTCATGGTCCAGTGACCCAATGTATTTGGGCAAACATGGTGGTGGGTGTGTGTGTCAGAGCAGGATCTCCATCTCTTCGTAGACAGGAAGCAGGGAGAAAGGCACAGAAGGGCCAGGAGTGTGCTATGACCAGGAACATGCCATGCTCAGACACAATAACCTAAGCCAGCTCCATCAGTGCAGAGTCACCTCTTAAAGTGTCCATACCCCTGAGAACACCTACACATGGGGACCAAACCACACTTCTGACTTGTCATGGTCAAACCATAATAGTGTGGATATATGTATAGCCATATGTGTTATATGTATATAATGTATTATATGTAACATATGTATATATATGTAATATATTACATATATACATGTTCTTACTAAAGTATTGCTTCTTTCTGAGCCCATCTCCCAGCCGTGTTTTGAGAACAACCTCCCTGTTGAACCTCAGCACTTGCTCATTCTGCAGCCCATGCTACAATCCTTTGGAGCAGCTGGAGCTCCTCCATACAGAACATCAGCTTTGCTCACAGTTGTTTCTGGTTGCAAACATCACTATCATAAGCATCCTGGGAAGTTTTCTCCCAGTTGCTTATTTTTCTTACTGTGGTTAAGATATGGAAGGTATAGACTGATTGAGGCTTGATTGAGACTTCCACACATGTCCACATATAGCTTTCCTCAAACATGTAGCACGTATATGACAGCCACTTGCCCTTCCAAAAACACACACCGCCTTGGAAAGAGTAAAATGGTTTCTGTTAAGCCTTTAACATCCATTCCCATTATGAAGAAGTGTAATTCGAAATTATGAACAATTGCATTCTTTATCTGTGTATTGTGTCAATATCTAGGAAATTTATCTGTCTTTCATCTGCACATCACACTGACTGAATCCCACTTTGCAGTGAAAATTCTTCAACAGGCATTAAAAAAGGTAAAAGACTTTTAATGAAGCTTAAAGTCACTGGAAACCATGGCATACCCGTGCTCTTCAAAAATCCCTTGTACATTCAGTGTGACCTTTCTTTCTTTTATTTTTATTGCATTTTCTATTATATTTCTTTTGTATTGGGAGTGCTTAGCTCTACAATATAATTTTTTCATTCAGTGTGAATGAAAATGGCTGCTATTTCCATGCTTGTCCTTGGGAGACCCCAGGGAAGAGGGCAGGCTGTGGGCCCTCTCCTGATCTTGTACTGGGAACAGGGACATGATCCCTGGGAGCCAGAAGGGCTTGACTTGATGGATGATGACATGCTACCTACATCAGCTTGTTTCATGCACTGAGAAAATGAATAACTGCATGTCCAGCAGAGGTTTTGAGAACCAAGGCAAGTTCACCAGCAAGAGGCCAGCCTGTGTTCCCTGCCCACCCACCACTGTTCCCCCCAATACCATGTTTTATGTTCTCAGGACATGAACCTGGGTACCTGTGTGAACACACAGCATTCTCTGGTACAACAGACAGTCATGGAAGTTCCAGGCTCTTCTTGTCTTTGATATAATTTCCAAGATTACATGCAAGCATACACATGGCATTCGTTGGGATATGCGATTACAGTTTCCTCAGCACGATAGGGAGATTGTCTATCATGTGTGTTTCATTACATGCCTCATTGTATCAGGTCAAAGGAAAATTATGGGAAGGTCAAAGAATAAATGTTGAGAGTTGGTTCTCTCCTTCCATGTAAGTTCTAGGGATCAAATTCTGGTCTACAAGGTTCAGAGCACGTATCTTTACCTACTGAGCCATCTTGCCATCCCAGAAGAGGATATATTAATTCTGGGAAGAATTGACGGGGTGACAGAGACAACAAAGGGAGCCTTTGCTGAAGTGTTGCCATGGGCTCAGATTCCCTTTAAAATTCCAGTGCTGTGGTGGCAGGCGCTGCTGTGCGGGCTTAACGTGGCAGGATTGGGGAGGAAGCTTTTGCAGTATTTTTCCAGAGTCATGTTTTAGCTGGATACATAACTTTATGCATACATGTTCATATACCTACACACACACACACACACACACACACACACACACACCTCTAATTGGAATCTTACTAGTCCTCCCATCAAAAAGCAAAAACAACCCACAACATTAAAATAATGCTCAGTTAGCAAGAAGTGGAACGGCGTGTTTGGTTGTATTTGAATGACACAGTGATCAAGGCAAGCATGTGCCCTATTTCCAAAATGCTCTGTGTTGGGGAAGACGAGCAAGGGCACATCACTAACATTGCTGCCCTCCACACTAACACATAGGAATACTTGAAGAGGACTTACGGCAGCTTCAGTTGACCTTGAGCAGGCATTCAATCTGGGAATCTAAGCTCGTTTCCTGCCCCTCGAACAAGTTTGCCATGACCCTTTCATAGGCCTGGGAACCCATCCCCCACTTTAGCTGTGTGCCAGAGCACTCACCCACCTGTTCGGTCTCGGACCACACACACCCTTTCAGACAGCGTTCAGCTTCAACGTCAGTTCATCATGGGGCGAGACTTTTCCTCTCTTTGCCAGGTGACTTCAGCAAGCTTCTCTCAGCAGCCCTTAATGACTTATGTGCCACCAAAGCCAATTTTCTGTCAGATGGCTTTGGTGAATCACTCACAAGTGGAAAAAGTAGAAGACTGAATGCTAATTTAGTTCTCTAGGTGACTATCCTCACCCATTCCTCACATTGCGACCACATGCGTAGAGGAATTGATTTAGAAAATGGTACAGTGCAGATGTCTTTGGATGCTGCCTGGTGCCATAAAGACTCTGATCCATCTGCATCTCTGTTCATAATTCAGCACTGGGCAGTATTTCTGTGCATTACAGACTTTAATTGCTGGGAGTCCTTGTGTAGAACAAGGCAAAGATAGATCCATAGGTACTGCATGTAAAACTGCTGTATATAATTATTAATCAGTGAAGCATAGATTCGGCAGCTTACTGACAAAGCCGCATGAAGGCTATCAGCAGGACAGGAAGGGCCATGGTGTAAGAGTTCTCAAAGAGAAAGCATACTTGTACATGTCGTAGGTTATTTAGGAAAACAAAATCTTATCCAAAGTCTGGGAGGGTGCTGCACATTTAGGACATGGGACAAAGATCAGTTTGGTCTTCACAAGAAAGTTTCAGCACTAAGTGGGGTGCAGGCTGAAGACCTGTAGAAGTCCTCACTTAGACGGTGTTCTGGCCCTTACCACTCAGTCAAGGAGGGTGCGCTCCACAGAGAAGGGCCTGGATTCAAGTTAGAGTGCCTACAGCACCAGTGAATCATCAGCAACTACTTTCTCTCTGTGCCTCAGTGAAAACCTGATCTCCTCAGTGGAGAGATAGGATTCTGAGGATTGTGCAGAATGGCATGTGTAAAAGTATCCAGTACCCAGAGACAAATCACAGACAACAGAGACCACAAGCAGAAAGTTGGCAGGATCCGAATCAGACACAGATATGTACACAGAGATACACAGAAACACACGTACACACATTCACATACATGCACACACATGCAGACACACACACACATGCACTCAACAGTTTATGGAGCAAACAAAGTGTGCAGTTGAATTGGAAAGATGAAAAGTTTCTCACTTAATGGAATAATTTAAATATTCCATACACTTCAGAACGTGCAAATCTTATTAAAAGATAAACCAGAATTCAGCCCTTTGGAAACCAAAAGCTACAGAATATTTTCTTCAGAATAAAAATCATACACTGATCTCAGATAACTCCCCAATATATTACTAATTTTCTATGATTTATCTGAAAAACAATCATAGTTATAGCACAAAGTAATTTAACCTGAAAATTAGAATTGGTAGACTCCAATGGCTTTGCATCTATTTTCAGATAAGGAAGATTCCCTTTTTGTCTCAGACCCACAGACCCATAGAATCTATTAGTGACTCCATAGCTCCATGACATAAAATAAAAGGAAAAAACAATTACCTAATTCAATCTATTATCACTGCTAAACTCTCACTACAGAGAGAAACAATAGTAAATAACATTGTGTGCACACACACAATGACATACACACAGATATACACACAGAGACACACATGCACACACATGCATACATACACATACATATGCACATATACTCATACACACACATACACATATATGCAAACATAAACACATACACTCAAATGCACTCATACACACAAACATACATACACATGCATGCATGCACATCCATACACACAGGACATACATACACATACTGCATCCATACATGTATACAGCTATCTACATGCATACACATATATACACATGCAAATCCATATACACACAGATACATATGTACACATATAAACATATACTCTCATGCATGTGCACATGCATAAACACAGAGTGACATGTGTGTATGTGCATGCACGTGGCCATGAGTATACACACACCACACACACCACAAACCCATATACACATGAACATATACAGACACAGACACATATACACACAGACCACACATACACATGTACACACTTATACATATAGACACAGACACATGCAGATGTCTACACACAGACACATAAACATACACACACTGCGTAGAGCCCTGGGAAGTCAGTGCTTTCCCCTGGATTCACAGGACCCCGTCCCTCACCCAAGGCTGACAGGTCTCAGGTGCACATCCCTCTGCAGGGTCTTTCTTCTTGTTTCTACATGGACAAATACCTGCACAGCAGTTTCTGAGAAACACCTTCCAGATTCCTGATTTCAGAGGTCATAATAATTGAATTTAGTGATTTTGAACTGGAAATTTAAAATTATCAGCTATAGTCAATATTCAATGTCTGAGGACCCAGGAGTGTACACGCTACAAATTTAGGAACTTAAGTTAAATGGAGCGCTATAAACATGCCAAAGTTCTTTGCAGTGATCACTATGAGTGACTGTGAGGAAACCCTTCCATGGTCTGAAGTAAACTGCAGGTGTTTGTTAACTTTATAAAAGACTGTTGTGGCCCAAGAATACAAAGGTAAAAGATAACTGTTTTAGTGATCAGCATCTTCGTGTTGAGAACAAGCTTGGCTTCATCTTGTTCCTGATAATATCACATTTCTCCTTAACATCTTCAAAAGGATTATTTTCTATTATAACTGCATTGGCTAAGTCCATGGACCATTTTAATTTGTACATAAAATGTAGAATGAGAATCTAGCCACAAGCATTTTTAAATTATTGGGTTAAAAGAAATCACCCCTTTGGTTCAGTAATTCCGAACACAATCTGTGACCGAGGAATTGCACAGAAGAGCCTGACCGGGGGCGTCTTGCAGTCCAGCCCAGTCGGGAAGCCCCGCGGCATCCAAAGTCCCAGGCGCACCTGTGAGCGCCAAGCACAGACAGGGCGGGTGACCATCCGCAGGACCCCCGAGTTCCCTCCAGAGTACTTTGCCGGCTGCTGGCTGCGGCGAGCACCTCGGAGAAGACTCCTGTTGACAGCTGACAGCATCTTCACGGTCCAGGTAATGCTCCATGATGCACACTGCGCATGCTGTGAGGCTCCAGCCCACCGTCTGCAGGGCATACTGCACACCCAGGGCCACTCTGGCTTGGGGACTTCATCTTTACCAGGTCGCAGAGCGTGCACTGAGATGTTCCTGCTCCTGTGAGGACAGCTGGGCACGCCCCAGAACGTGCCTTTCCTCCACTAACCTGTCTCTGTAAGCGTGCCCCAAAGTGTGCAAGTCACCTTTCCTGCTTGAACTGTGTACCCGCTGTGGCCGCCCTCCCCTGCCTTCCTCACTGTCTACACTCCCTTGATGAAGTTCTCATGACTTCTTCCCAGGGCCTTCTGGAGCCTGTGCAGTCCTTACTCGCTGCAGGCAGGTTCATCCTCCGCTCTTGCGGCTCTGCGGCCAGTGAGAACCAGTTGCACCTGTTGGTATGCTCCTTAGGAAAAGACTGGAGAGGCCGCTAACACGGTCTTCTGAAGAGTTCTATGCATCAAGTGCGGTAACCAGAAAAGGCAGGTCACAGCGTGACTTCGCCAGGAGAACACCATCTACCCTGAGAAATACCGTTTAAGCTGAATACCGTCCACCTTGTGCCGTTATTTCTAAGGACTCCAAACAGTCTAAGGCAGTGTAAGATTTTCTCCGCAGACTGACTTACCCTGAAAGGAAAAGTGGACATAGAAAACAGTACATCCTGCACAGCCACAACCCCAGGGTCAGGTCACAGCCGCTCACTGGCTCATATGCCTTCACCTGGTCACTTATCAACTGCTGCAGACGGCTTTGCAGTCTCCCACAGCACAAGCTGGAGTTCCTGTCTGTCTGCTATCATGTTCAGATGGGAACACAGTAAAGACAAATTCATTTCGGTCTTCTGAGTTTGTTCATTGCATACTTTATGCTTTAATTTTAAATTATAGTTTATCTTAACCTTAACTTGCCTATTAGCAATACATGGGGTTTTCTGATTTTATTCAAAGCAGCTTATTTTCCTTTTACATGACGGGTTCCTTAATATTCCACAAATTAGTCCCGGTTTGTTTTTCAGTTTTTATGAATTGATGGTAGGTTAGGTTTGCTATTAAGAAAATAATAGATGCTATGACTCCAATTACATGTTTTTGAAAAATTTGAAAACTGTTTTAAAATCCCTCTGGACTGAGACATGCCGTACTTAACAGCTCTTTCTCTTCTGCCATTTCGATTTATCCAGGCTCCTGGCCACACTTTTGTACAAACAGATTAATAAATTATCACATAAAGAAAATCTTTAGGTATCTGACTTCATTTTTCTCCTA
>NW_008334665.1:1499479-1503342 GCF_000622305.1 Nannospalax galili | reverse complement strand
TTACATTTCAATCAAGCACCACTGGGCTAGTAGATTTTTTTAAATGTAGATCTGTTGTTTTCAAAAGTGGAAAAAGAAAGTGGTGTCACTATTTTTCTAGAATCTCTGGGTATCTTGAGAATTCCCAAATGCATTTCTGACTTCAGTGAACAGAGAAAATGCTACAGGATCTTATGTTTTACCTTACTTGAATACAAGGCCTATTACATACAGAAGGCATGTTAAAGAATAGATAATGTAGGCCAGAATAAATTCCTCACAGAAGAAATACAAGAACAATCCATATTTTATTTCTAGTACTAACTTTGCTAACACCAAGAGGAGGTTAGAATAATGCAATTCCATTTCGGAGAGAACTTTCCCATCACCTCTCTGCTCAGGAATTTCTTCACAAAAGGAACAAGTGGATATGGAGTGATAAATACCTTACTTGAATTTCACTAGTTTTTTTCTGGAATTAGTTTGTGTGAAATAAGCCAAATTTCCCCTTACTTTGTGAGGTGTAGGGAAAGACAGAATCTCCACATATCTAAGCCTTAACTTTCAAAATATCTTTATCACATTTTAAGGCTTGTTGAATATATTGTAATAAGGGTAAAGCTGTAAACCTGCTTGAAATGAAAGTAATCTAAATGAGTAGTGCAGGAGTTTCAGCTACTGACCTGCTTCAGAGTGAAGAATTTATTACCATGACCATGAAAGCCGGGCCCCACACATGGGGTGGTGGTTTCAGTGGGAAATGTCCCCCACAGACTCAGGTGTTTGAACACCCAGTCCCCAGTCGGTGGTGCTGTTTGGGGAGGTTGTGAAGCCTTTGGGACAGGGAGCCTTGCTGGAGGAGGTATACTACTAGGGCTGGACGCTGAGGTTTGTAGTCTCCCCCGACTTCCAGTTCTTTGCTGTTTCCTGTGTACAGAGGACGTACAATCATATTGAACTTGCTGCCAAGCCCTCCTCCTCCTTATGGATTCTTCCTCTCGAACCAGAAGTCAAAGTAAGTTCTCTTCCTTATGTTGCCCCGGTCGACATGTTTTATCACAGTAACAGGAAAGCAATATGGTGGTTGGAATGAGAACTGTCCCCATTGGCTCAGGGATTTGAAAACTTGGACCCTGGGTGGTGGCACCATTTGGGGAGGTCATGGAACCCTTAGAGGTGCAGTCTAACTGGAGGAAGTGTCCCTGAGGAGAGGCTTTGAGGATTTATAACTGCTCCCAACTTTGCCATCTATACTTTGTGCTTGAGGTTAGCCATCTCTCCAGTCCCATGATAACGCAATCTTTCAGCATCCTGTTCCAGCTGCCTGCTGTCAATGGTTTCCCTACCAGGATGGACTCTCTCTCTCATCTGGACCCATGAGCCAAAGATTTCTTTCTTCCGTAAGTTGCTTCTAGCCATGGTGTTTTATCACAGCAGCAGAAAATGCAGTAACTAACTGAATTGGTTGACTTGTGTGAAGTCAGAGTTGTAGCTTGGGACCCAGATGAACAGACCCTTGCTCATGAAAATGGCAATCAGAAAATGGCAACTCACATCCCAACTCAGTTCCAGAACCTCAGTGCATCTTGCAATGGGATTCACAGACTTGCTGACCAAAGACCTGCAGCCGTGTTCACGGCCGCCTGTACAGCATCCGATGCAGTAGGGAATCACGTTACTTCATGCAAGTTCTCAGACTATTGAGTTAACAGCATCTATTTCTTTTTCTCTCCTCAGCAAGAAGCTTTTAGAAATCTGTGTACTGATAATGACAACATTCATGTCATCTTTCACGTTTGCACAAGAACATATGCACTAGTACAAACTGCATATAGAGTCAATAGGATTTGGAGAGATACTTACAGGGCTAAATTCCTAAATTAAATAAAAGGAGAAAGGTCAGCATCAGTGGCTGTGTGTGCCACTTCAACAGCAAGGAAAAGAAAGGCAGAAAAATCCAAATAGAGTGTGAAGGTAGCAGAAGGGGTGACTCAAACAGAAATAATGAACAGCTGTGTAAATGACAAAGCCAACATTGCGTGTTCTTTAGACAATGAAGATTGACACACCTTTGCCTTGAAAGAAAAAATAGAGAAAATGTGAATCAGCAGCATCAAAAATAAAGAAAGAAAAGATAAAACCCCAAGACCACTGATTCAAAAAACAGAGCATCAGCACTAACCCTAACAGAGACTGACTATCAGCACTGATTCTGAAAAGGACTGAGTATCAGCACTGATTCTCACTACTGATTCTGAAAAGCACTGAATATCAGCACTGATTCCACAGACCTGATAAAAGATACAGAGTAATGTTATACATAACTGCATGCTCAAAAGTGGATGTTAAATAGATTATCAAATATTGACCCAAAAAGAAATCAAAAGTCACAATAGCCCTAAATCAAGAAATATATTGAATTTACTTGTTAAGGTATTCACCTATCGATTTTCACACCGCACCGATTCATTTTGGAAACAGAAGCTTTCCGCTCATTTATTTGCAATTTTATCCTTTGTGAGAATGAAATCCCTCGTCTGCATAAACACAAGAATTCTTCATGAACTGTAGGACGTAACACCCAGCTGGACATTTAAAAACTTTTTAAAGGATAATTAAAAATTTTATTAATACAGCTATACAATATTGTACTCCGTATAAACCCTATAAGACATAAAATTAAATGAGGTCTTAAACTTTGAAAAAGATCTCCATTTCATTATTAAAATACACAGTTTCAGACAGAAAAATTCATTTTTAATATAATTGACACTAAGGTGCATGTTCATTTCTAATCTCTATATATCTGATTATTACTAGTCACAGAATAACTACATGAATAGAAGAAGCACTTCACTACAGCTATAACATATTCAGTAACATTGTTGATTTTTTTTCTGTGTGTGTATATCACACAGAACATCCCAAACCATCTTATTCAACTATACACCCACTTCCCGGAGGGCACCCTCCCATAGCCTCCCTCCTCCCACTAGAGCCCTTATACTCTGATATCCCTGCTACTGTCTGCTGTATTGTCGGCACCCCCAGCCATTCCCCACTACTTGCTGTACCGGTGAATCTAGTCAGCCTATCTAGAGGTCTCTTTTAGGAGGTCAGCTGTTCCTCATCTAGTGGTAATCTGTTGTCAATATTCCTTTGGATAAGATTGGGGTCTGCTGTTCAATTTTCCAGTTCTATGCTGGGTTACTATCTGGGAATCCCTTTGGCCACCCTGGCCAACAACTCAGAAGGAGGTATTGCCTGTCTGGCATCACTGCTTGTTATGTAGCCTTTAGCTATGCATATGGACTCTTATGAAATTTTATTGGCCCCTTTAATCTTTTGTTATACTTTCCTTTCTGGTGTTTAAGGCCACACAGTTGGTCCAAATAAAACCGATTTATTTTTACTCTTAAGGTTGTTTGAGGATCTGTTCCTCAGGAGTCACATGGGCTTGGGAGGAGCCCCTGGCTCCTTTCTTTTACCAGTTCTGCCTATGTGAAGATAAGTCAAAAGTCCTGTTCGACCATGGTTGGCTTCACTTGGAAGCATGGAGGAAATGATTCCTCTGTGTTGACCCTCCTCTTTATAGACTGGACACTGGTTCAAGTCCATCTGATGGGGTCTCCTTGGCCTCCTTGATCAAGAGGACAGGTGACCCACCACCGTTATAGGACATTTTGAGAGATGCTCATAGTCCCCTGGAACTTGTCAACCTAGGAGGGCAAGGAGCAAAAACTGTTATTTATGTCCTTCTGACCAAATTATTATAGACCTCAAAGTATGTCTGTTAAACAACCAAGAAGGTTTGTTCCACCAGTCTGGTACTTTTAATTACTGTGTGTCATGTAGATAAATCTTGGGCAAAGACCAGTTGTTCT
>NW_008334665.1:1488832-1499354 GCF_000622305.1 Nannospalax galili | reverse complement strand
TACTAATACCCTTCTCCTATGGTCCTACCTCTCTTGAGCTCCTTCTTTCCCTTTATCCCCTAGGTTCCTTGTATACCCTTCCCTCCCCTTTCCCTTAAACTAACCCAATTTTTATCCATATCTCTCTTATTAAGGCCCATTTCCTACTTTTCTTCTCTTTCAGGTCATTTAAAAACTTTTATCTATGACCAAGTAGAAATATTCTATATAAGAAACCTATTCTTAGAAAAAAGAAGAAAAAATATTAATTTCAACTGATGCAGAAACTGACAAAATTAATCATTTGCTCATAATAAAATTCTCAGCGACACATGATGTTTGCAAACAAATAAAAGATATTATGGAAAATCAGCAGTAAATATTTGTCAACTTCTAGCACAGAAACAGGGAAGTTATAAGTAATCACAACAGGAAGTATGATTACAAAAATAGTTACCAGAGGACTAAATATAAAGAGGGAGGGAGAAACTTCTCATGGTCCAAATCCCAGACATAGGGGGCAGATGTGTCCATGAAGGCCTCAGAGGGATCCAGGGAAGCCTAGAACTGGGCTTCCTCCTGGCTGCCTTAGATGCTGGTAGAAGTTCTAGACAACAGAAAGTTCCCTGAGACTCAGACTTTCAAGGCTTTCAATCCATGAGGTGCCTACAAGAAATCTGAAAGAGCCTCTGCAAAGCCCTCTGCTGACTGTCCCTGGTGCTCCGCCTGACATGCAGGATACAGAGGAATTAAGAACTACTCTTTACTGTGTTCTGTCCACATAGAGCCCCTACTGCGAGGTTTAAGACAGGGATAGTGAGACAGGGACAGAGAACCACTCTAGCATTATATGTCTGGGGAGGGGTCTAGTGGTGCCCTGAGAGCCCCCACATAACAGCTAATGGTGCTCACCTCTCACTCTTCTCTGAAACAGGGAACATGATATTATGACCACATCTCATCACATCAAAAGGCCAAAGAATGCCAAAGTCAGGAGCAAAGCTTCCTGTTGCAGACATGATAACTGGATGCAACATCCATGTAAGCCTTCAGAAGAACCATGAGCATTAATGGAATTTAGCAAAGCCACATGCTATTTGGTTAATATGAAAAATCAAATTATAGACCACATGAAGTAATGATCCATATGTGAACAATTGATAAATTAATAATTTTAGCATCAGTCATGCAAAATATATTGTTAAGAGAATGGAACTGAGGGAATATTCTATAACAATAATTTTAGCTCAAATAACTAGTATTCCAAATAGAAAAGTCATAATTCAAAAAAGAAGTCTTTTTTTTTAAACAGGAGACAGATGTTAACAGATGCTTCTCAGCAGAAGATACCAGACCAGTGGCATATGGAAAGATTTAACATTGTTAGTCATCAAGGGTATGCAAATTAAAACCACAGGAAGAAAACTCTCTATTTCGCAAGGAGTAAAATCAAGAAGACTGGTATACCTCAGAGCTGGAGCAGCCCTGCTTCCTCCCTTGGTGGGACATGGACTGGTACAATGCCATGGGGAGAAAGCCCAAGCACTGCCCCACTGCCTACCATATTCCATCAAGTCTGCGTGTTTTATGACTCGATAGGAATCGTTTCCCAGGAGGAATAAAGAGTTGTATGATGCTGTCAATTTAGTCAAAACATATTACATGCATCTATGGAAATGCCATGATGGAGTCCATTACATCCTACAATTCATATGTGCCAATAAAATGGCCATAGGAGCTTCATTAATAATAACTGACTGCTGGGGATACAAAGCACGTGCTCATTCAGTGAGAAACCGAGTGCGGCCGTACCCACGTAAGGGGAAGAGATGGGGGGAATGTGAGCTACTGTTACAAGGAGGTGGAGTCCCACAGTTGTGATACTGAACAGAAGGAGTTAGGACGAAGAGAACTCCTGTCATTTTAAATGACATCTGAACAGGTGTCCAAGCTCCTGGGCTTCCTGCTTTTCCTTTTCTTAGTCTTCATATCTTCTCTTCTCCTCACTCCTTCTTCCTCCCCCTCCCTTCCTCCCTCCCTTCATTCCTTCCCCTCTCCTCTTCCCTTCCTCCCTCCCTCCATCCCCTCTTCCCTCCCTCCCTCCCTCCCTCCATTCAATATAAAGCTTGATTTTAAAAGTTCTTGACAAGACAAATCAATATTCATGATAGTAAGCAGATGAGTTGCTTGAATAGAAAGAAGAGAAATGAGGAGGAATTTAAAGAAGCAAAGGGCATTTCTATGAGAGACAGAGATGTGAGTGTTGGTGATGGTGACAGTGTTTTACAGTTGTAGGTAACAACTCACCAAATGTGAATCTTCAACATACGCCTTTTCATTTTTAAGAATTATAACTTAAAAACATGAAAATTGCAATTCAAAGATACATTTGTCAACCTAATTTTCAAAATGATTACCTAGCACTTACGTAAAGAATCCCAATCACGAACACATCTTTCTCGGATGTGGTATGTTGGACTATTTATATCTCAGTACCTATTTGATGAAACCAAAATAGCAATTTTTCAGAAAAAAAATTGGCAAATAACTAAAGATAATTACATAAAGTTTACTTATGTGGAGAACATAAGTATGTGTGTGCTGTTCGTGTACGAGCCTTGACATTGCAAGGGATCATGGGCTAGGGTGCACTCCATCCCAGAAGAACTCTGTGCTGTCTGCTCAAAACTGTCAATTTTCAGCCTGAAATAACTGAGCCCTAGGAAGCTGCCAGCTCTGTAGGAACAGGTGTTTGGGGGGGGTTCTGGTCCATCTAAAGCACCAGCATACTATACTGATCTATCGAAGCTGCAGGTGTTCCTTAAGCAGTATGGATTCACCGTGGAGACCCTCCTAAAGTGGCAAGTGGCAATGACTGTTTCATGAGTTTCTTTTCTTACTGTGATGGCGAAGCGCTGAGAAAAGCCACTTAAAACAGGAAGGGGTTTTTTTCTGGCTCACAGTGTGAAGGAGCAGTCCATCATGGTGGGGAAGGCATGGCAGCTGGGATGAGACAGCTGGTCACATTCATCTGCAGTCAGGAATCAGAGAGAGATGGATGCCGATTCTCAGCTCACTCTCTCCGTTTCATCCAGTTGGAACACTCTAGGAACTGTGCCACCCACATTTAGGCTGCGTTTTCTTGCTTCTGTTAAACCAGTTTAGAAATCCCCTCACAGACATGCTCAGAGATTTTTTCCTCTGAAGTGAATCTAGAGCCTCAGTCTGACAATTTAGTTATTAGTCATGACAGTTTTTATTCCAAATTCCACTTGTTGGCTTTCTTGGCCGATTGTCTTCAGTTTGAGGTATGGCCATGATGGGCAGTAGAAACTGGATGAATTCATTATAGGGAAGGTGCTGACTTTATTACCTTTATTATAGTCTTTATCCAGTTATCCTTCTGTTTTTACCACAGAGTGTTTCAATCAGGAAGCTTCACAGGGCTCTTTCCAAAAGGGTCTCTTAGAGCAATACAACAAATTGTAATGTTGTGAGTGAGAAATAAAATGCTGATTGAGTCTGTCAGGGACAAAGAGAAGAGGAAGCTGTACTTGGGATGGAAATATTGGCCCCGTGGACAGCTCAGGCCTCGATCCCAATTATCAACGCCTATTCTATAACCACTTCCCTGGCAGGCTAGTGACTCTCCTTCACGATTGGCTGTTCCCTAAGACGTGCTTTCTCCACCGTGCCCTCTTCTGGTTCCCATCTTACAGCGTCTCTAACACAGCTGGCCCCTGTGTTGTGCAGTCAGGATTGGAAACATACTCAGCTGCTTCTCATAGACCTTAACAGCAAAGGGGGCACTAACTCCAAGTCTGTGGAGAATAACTTGAAGGTCAATGCTCATCTACTGCAAATGATGCCAATAGTATTCTCTTCAGCTATGGAATAAATTTGTTATATTGCATCTTAAGAGCAGCCTTTGGGAGATAAAACCCCCAAAGCTGAAATGATCCACACACCATCCCCCTGTAAGCTACACCCTTTATACTGGAAAGAACAGCCCTCTTTGATGGTGTCTTTGAGTGTAACGAGCTCCTGGTTAGTAAACAATGACAGCAAATATTCTTAGCTTTACATCATTTCTTCCCCACATGCATCCTCCTTAACCATGGGACGGCTGAGGCCACCTGATGAAAAATGAACAGTATCCACAGCACAAACGTGTCACAGATCGAGGGTTTGCATTCTGGAAATATGCAGTATAGGAAGAAACCCGAAGAACTGAATGTGGCTTAAACTTGAAGTCACACTGAGCCCTTGCGATTGGCCAAAAGCTGCAGGTCAGAATCTTGTTTGGACGGTTGCCCCCTGAGTGCATGTGAGGCTGCTTTGCTCTGTTCTACCCAAATACTCAGAGAGCATTACAAACACTGCAGCCTCATGTAAGACATGGTAATTGTCCAGACATGCGAATAATCTGGACTTTTTTTGCTGTAGGCTATTTTGCAATAGCTTAAAACAGGATATATAAATATGTATGATAAAATACCCTTTTATTTAAAAAAATTTACTAAATAAGAGTTGCAAAGTCATGTCTGTTTGTGTGGGTGGGTGTGTGGGCGTGTGGGTGTGTGTGTGTGTGCTCTGGCCTGCTCACACAAGTCCAACATGCTCTAGCCTCAGCGAGAGTCCGAGTGACTCATGTCTTGTGTTTTGTTCTTTTAGACTTAGCACATCTTTGATGGTGTCATCAGGGACCTGTGGGAACTGCTATTACAATCAAAGGAGACTCCACAGGCAGGTGTTAGGGACTGAGAAGCCCTTGCATTTAGGAGGCTTTGAGAAGTTTCCAGGAGGTGAACATTTTCTGTAACTCAGTTTTATTGTCTTGGCTGAGGTCAGAGCTGCAGGAAGGACCCACTTGGTATGTGCTCACTCTCTGGATCTCTCTTCATATTGAATTTATACTTCTGCTTTCTGGAATGTTTTCCTTGAAGATAAGAGCCCGTCATACAATCGTATTTTATTTTTTATACATCCTTTGGTCAGTGAAGGAAGAATTAACTGTGTTGGCTTTACATTACATGGAGGTAAGCAGTAGTCAAACAAAAGCTGTGCACAATGTTAGTGTAAAATCAATATATTATTTGAGCTTGGGGACTTGAAGTGACAGAAAGGTTTTGGGAAAACTAATTCGAATCTAAGTAGCTCTAAGAAAAAGGTCAGAAGGAAGTGGCTGGGGTCAACAGGAAGTGGCTGAGCTCAACAGGAAGTGGCTAAGGGGGCAGTGTCAAGGAAATCCCTGGGGTCAAACTACCAAGCAGAGCCAGGTGGTAAGGCGGGACAAGAGCTGAAGTTGCCTCTGACACCTAGGTGGGGCTCAGCTTTCTCTTCAGACCAAGGCACTCAGAAGAGCTCTGAGGGTCTCATTTACTGACTCCAGGCCCAAGGTTTCTGAGTTCTACTTTAGGCATTTCAGGAGACTCTGCAGGAGCTACTCAAGCTGGAGTAAATCTAAGCAGCAATCCTTTTTATTTATTTCTAATTCATTTAGACAGAGTGTTCTATACTTATTTCTAGCTTTTCTTTTCTGATTTATTTTTATTTTATGTATATGAGTGTTTGGCTGCATGTATGTATCTACCCCACATGTGTTCAGTTCTTGTGGTGGCCAGAAGACGGCATCAGGTCCTTTGGAATAATTTTGGTGGTCATTAGCTGCCAAGTGGGTGTTAGGAACTGCACCAGGGCCCTTAGCAAGAGCAGCCAGTGCTCCTTCACTGCTGAGCCATCCCTCGAGACCTACATGTACTTAAAAGTAAGAAATTAATGTACCTTTTAATATAGAACTCATCCTTTAATATTATTTTGTAAATAAACATTCAGTGATAATTTATTCAATGAAAATTGAAAATTTATCATGGTCTCCGCATTGAGAGCACTGGACTCCATGGTAAAAAAATACATCTGGAATTGTCTTTGCCAATCCATGTTCAAAATGGGGGCAGAGAGCAGAAAGTTAGAAAAACCAATCATTCCTCTAGAAATATGGTCATCTACATAAAACTCTTAAATTCTAGGAAATCCATTTATAGTTCCTTATTGCTTATTAACATGGAAAGTTTCTCACTAAGCTATTTTAACAAACTATTTTTACAGATTCCCTACCTTGAAGAATAAAAGTCAATTAATGTCTTTCTGACTCTTTGACATTTTCTGTTCCTTTTCCGAGAAACCAGGGACTAAAAATATGAAAGTTTTATCATCTTTTGAGAAAGAACATAAAAACGATTCTTGAAGAAATTTGGTTTTGCCTAAAGGTCCTTGCAAGGAGATCTCAGATTCGCCTATCAGTCCTCTTCCTTGGATTAGCCCAGCCTCTCAGGCCCTGTTCTCAGAACCACCGATCCTGCATGGGAAACACAGATATTAGCCTTCCACTTAGAATGAGGGTGGCGGGATGCTAGACAGGGCCATCAACTGCAGCTTTCTTCTCTGTTGTGGCAGAGAAGTTTGTGTCCTTTGGGGTTTCCCTGAACACTGTAGGAAATTTATCAATGTTGCTGAACAGATTCCAGGAACACTCTCCTCCAAACTGTGCCAGCCAGAAATGTTTTAGTCACTACCACATCTCCTGGGGTGTGACACTCTCCCTAGGGGTGCAGAAGAAAGATGAGAAGAACGAGGGAGGAGGGAACAGGGGAAGGGAGGAAGGGAAGAGGATCCGGATTTCTCCAAGACCAGTCTAGACTGTATAAAGAAATCTTGTGTCAGCCGGGTGAGGTGGCACAGGCCTTTAATCCCAGCACTCGGGAGGCAAAGGCAGGCAGATCTCTGTGAGTTCAAGGCCAGCCTGATCTACATAGTGAGTTCCAGACCAGCTGGGGCAACAGAGGTACCTGTCTCAAAAGACCAAAAAAAAAGAAATCTTGTGTCAAAAAAAATTTTTTTAAATAAAAAATTTAAGGGGCTGGAGAGATGGCTCGGTGGTTAAGAGCACTGGCTGCTCTTGCAGAGGATTTGGGTTCGATTTGCAGCACCCACAGAGTGGTTAGCCACCATCTACAACTTCATTTCCTGGGATCCATCTCCCTCTTCTGGCCTCCATGGGTATTTCAGGACACAGTACACTTACACACATACAGACAATACACTCAAAAAATTTAAAAAATAAAATAAAATAAATTTTGAGTAACAAATAATGTTGCATATATGTAGTTAAACTATAGCATAATGTATATTAAAGTCACCCAGGGGAAGAGAGAATCATAGACATTCATATCTAGGCCCCGTTTTTGTGATCCCATATCTAACTCAGGCTTTGTTCTGTCCGCAGACAAATACAAAACAAAACACGCAAACTCCCTAGGAGTCCCTGACGGAGTCAGCGAAAAGCCACTCCCGCCTGCACTTCTGGAGAGTCCACCGGTGGCCAAATGTGTCCTCATGCCCAGTTTTATTCAGTCCTGGGGACTGAACACAGGTTTCGTACATGCTAAATGAACACTCCACCGACTGAGCTACGTCCCACGCCCACAGCAGTGATTAGGCTACTATTAGCTGAAGACACCAGGGACTCACGTGAAGGACATCCTGGCTGGCAGAGCTCTGCCTCTCTCCCTCCAGGGCCTTCCAGTCCTGTCAGTCTGGGCTCCTTCACCTCCTCCTGACTAGACACACAGGTCATTCTTCTCTATCCCTGACCTCAAGGTTAACCAAGAAGGACAGATGTCAGGGTCTGTGTTAACATGAGCCAGGAGTCTCCAGGCAGTTTTCATGAGAGCTCTCACCCAGGACTGTCAGAATCCTACCCAGGGCACTGGTCATCATTCCTGCTAAAAACAGATGACACTTCTGTTTCTTATCTGAACATTGATCCACAAATTGCTCCCTCAAGACCTCCTAACGACAATGGGGGCAGGAAGGCAGAATTTCAGAAAGGCTGGATCACTAATGTTCTCAACATGCACCTGAAACCATTTCTAGGCCCTTAATAATCCTTAAGCTCAAAATATCATTAGCGCAGTCAGTGCTCTGCAGGGTTGTCAACGCTCAGCACATCCAAACACATTATTCCAGTTCTGAATAACTAGAAAACCGTGGTGTTTTAACGACATGTAATAACATGTATCCATGATTTCCAGATCCTAGTGTCCCACACACCTTCCCCAGCATCACCATTGTAGAAAATCAGGGTGATCGTCTTAGTTAGGGAGGGTGAGCAAGTTCATGTAACTGTTGGCTCTCTTTTCCTGGGTCTCCCATTCCACAGTCACAAAATGAAGACTTGATTTTCTATGCTTCTGCAGTTTTCCTTCAAGTTTTTGCTTCTCACTGTTTTTGAGTTTCCAATGTGTCTCTGTCCAACCTCTGGTGTGATTATGTTATTGCAGTTGGAAATTGATGTCAAGCACAATTATTCTCTGATGTAGGACAAATAAATACTGCTTCCAGATCAGAAAACCTATGCTGGGTGTCAGCCGCACAGGAGACAGTGACCCCAGGTTCCTAAAGGGAGGGATTATCTCAACAGAGAGAATGGGTGGCCCCACTGCCAACACTGCTCAAGTCAGAATCACCCCCGAAGATTCATGGACTGTCACCTCACTAGGCCTCAGAGATGCAGGTTGTGTTTGACAATTGAGAATACATCCCTTGCAGACTGAGTGGAGTGCAGCCTCATTGTGGAGAAGCAAATACATCTATAAATTCACAAGTAATGTATTAATGGAATACAAATCCTGTGTGTTGAGGAGGATTCTTTTAAAGAAATAGACTGAGAAGATACTGCAAATTTCATAATTTAAATTTTTTCCACATAATGCATTTGTATGTGTGTGTGCTGCTGTGTGTGTATGTCACAGCACACACCTGGAAGTCAGATAATATCTTGAAGTTGTTCTGTCCTACCCTGTGGTTTTCAGGGATTGAGCTCAGCTTATCTGGGCTGTGGGTAAGTGCTTCGCCAGTAGAGCCATCTCTGTGGCCCCGTTTTTAAATATAGAAAAGTATGTGTTCCTGGGTTGTGTTCAAATTACAAGGCAATCAATAACTCCAAAATGGAAATCCTGGACTTCATTAGTTGGAGAGTAAATATAAGCCTAAAGCTTATCCAGAAAATTCCTTATTATGAGAAACAGAATAAATTTATTTTGTCCTCTAGAACAAAGCACTTAAGACCATTGTTTTTAGTCTCTCCTGGGATCTCCCACCAGCAGCCTCTGTGTAGCAGCCAAATGGCAGCAGGCAGTCAGCTCTCAGAATTTACTTCCATGGTGGGTGGCAACTCCACACCAGTCCTCACAGAGGATCCTTCCCATGCTACGGCTGCTTTCAGTGTTGTTGGCTGCTTTGAGAAACAAACACGTGTTTCATGATATGATGGAACATACTCCACTCTCCAGATAAGCAGAATCTTCTATTCTTTTTTTCCCATGGTAAATCGACAAGTATATTGGGGTTAATCGCAGGAATATAGGTTTGGGTTTCGTTATAACCACTTTGCCCATCAACAACTGCTGAATATTGAGAGAGAAATCCTCTCTCCTCTGTTTTCCCTGAGGACATTCTTGATCCAAGTCACTTCTTATCATCAGACATGTAAACCATGGTACGCATCACTGGAGTGATGGCTTTTGATGCATTTGGCCAGTTTATGCTATGATGCCGAGAGCAGCCTCCCAGGGAGTGGCTGCACTGCATGGCATGGAGCTACATGGGTGGACTCGAGGAGTAGGAACAGGAGGAAGAACTTGCGACTCCCAGCCTTCAGAACATGAGCAGGAAGCGTGTGACCAACTCAAATGGAAGATGGAAGAGGCGTGGGCAGTCCTCAGGACCCCAGTCCCTGTGGTTCCCTTCTCACCAACCCCACAATAAACGTCTCTGAGGAAAAGCACTGTGTTGCTACATGCCATGTCATGGATAATTACATGACTCCCTGGGCATAAACTTCTAATCTTAACACACTCAGTGCAAGGAGCCCGGTGGTTCTAATTTCCATATTTCCGTCCTTCCTCTCATTACAGTAGTGAGAAAGGAAGGAATACTATTCCAGACACCACTGTAGCATGATATAAATAGTGCAAGTAACGGAGGGAAGATAGTAACATCTTAAAACCTGTGAGATGGGTGTCAATCACATTACCACGTAAAGTATGTTACCTATATGTTGAAAAAACACTAGAAAATGTTAAAGAAACAAAACAGAAGTATTTGAAGCACATATTTAATAGGCATTTTAGCAGAGATAGAAGGTATTAATTTTTAACATCTTCCTATGTGCCAACGTTTGAAGAAACTGTGTTCCCTGATTATTATTCTTTGAAATTACAATTTCTGCTTTTGCATCTCTGGGCAGCACAGCCACCAGCTTTCTGGGGCCAGCATCTTTCCTGGGGCCTGCTCCCAAGCCAGCCCAGCCCCAAAATTCCTGAGGCCAAAATCTTTCCTGTAGGGATTCAGACCTTAGGAGAAAGCCTGAGAGCATCGGATCCTCATCCAACTTGGGCCTCTGTGGGAACTCCTGAAGACAAAAGCAATCTGGCCACTTCAATATAAAATCAAAAGAGAGAACCAGAAGCTTAGAGGAACC
>NW_008334665.1:1487568-1488240 GCF_000622305.1 Nannospalax galili | reverse complement strand
TGAATCATAGGCATACAGGAAGGAGAAGAATCCCAAGATAATGGCATGGACCAGATCTTCAACAGAATCACGGAAGAAAATTTCCCAAAATTAAAGAAAGACATGCCCATACAAATACAAGAAGCATATAGAACAGCAAATAGATGAGAAAAGAAACCCTCCACGGCACATCATAGTAAAAACACTAAACGTACAGAACAAAGAGACAATACTGAAAGCTGCAAAAGAAAAACAAGTCACATAAAAAGGAAAACCCACTAGGATCACAGCTGACGTTTCAGTGCAAACTATGAAAGCCAGAAGAGTCTGAACCAAAGTATTCCCCGGTCAAAATGACCACAGATGCCAACCCATGTTACATTACAAAGCCAAAAAGTCTGTTAGGGTCGAAGGGGGAAGGAAATTCTTCCATGACATAAATAGGATGAAAGAAATCATGTCCACAAAATCAGCCCTTCAGAGAGTTCTTGAAGCAATACAAAGAGCTGAAGAAAGTAAAGGCTATACCCAAGGGGTTATGGAAAGAAACTTAATGAAGGTATAACTGTGGAAATGCACAGCTACACCAAGAATGTGAACAGAAATAAAAATGACAGGAATCAATTCACATCCTTCATTAATAACTTTAAATATCAATGGACTGAACTCCCCAGTCAAAAGACACAGACTAGT
>NW_008334665.1:1482585-1487185 GCF_000622305.1 Nannospalax galili | reverse complement strand
CGCCCCATGGAACCTTCTCCAAAATCAACCATATACTGGGGCACAAAACAAACTTCAACAAATACAAAAAGATTGAAATAATTCCATGCATTCTATCAGCCCATAATGCAATAAAGCTTACAATCAACACTGGAAGAAACACTAATCACTACATGTACACATGGAGATTAAACAACACACTCCTAAATGGTGAATGGGTCAAAATAGAAACTAAGAAAGAAATAAAAGTATTCCTGGAACTAAATGAAAAGGACAATACAACACAACAAAACCTCTGGGACACGCTGAAAACAGTCTGTAGAGGGAAGTTTATAGCTCTAAGTGCCTACATCAAAAAATCACAAAGAACACAAATAAATGACTTAGCATTGTAACTCAAGACACTTGAAAAGCAACAAGAAATGAAGCCCAAACCCAACAGAAAGAATAAATAACAAAAATCAGAGCAAAAATTAATGAATAGAAACAAAGAAAATAATAAAAAATCAACGAATCCAAGAGCTGTTTCTTTGAAAAGATAAACAAGATTGACAGAACTCTAGCTCAGTTAACCAAAAGAAAGGAGCACCTCCAAATCAACAAAATCAGATATGAAGGGGAAACATCACAACAGGCATCAAAAGATGCAGAACATTATAAGGGAGTACTTTAAAAACCTATATGCTAGTAAATTTGAAAACCTAAAAAGCATGGACGGGTATCTAAAGGCATGGGAACCACCAAAACTAAACCAAGAAGAGATTACCAGCTTAAAAGGATCCATAACACATAAGGAAATTGAAACAGTTATACAAAACTTCCTGACTAAAAAAGCCCAGAACCAGATGGAATTACAGCAGAATTCTACCAGACATTTAAAGAAGATCTGCATCCAATACTACTTATTCAAAAAGATAGAAATGGAGAGAGAACTTCTAATTTCCTTCTATGAAGCCAGCATCACTCTAACACCAAAGCCATGTAAAGATACAACCAAAAAAGAGAACTGTAGACCCATATCCTTAATGAACATAGATGCAAAAATTCTCAACAAAATACTTGCAAACTGCATACAGACACACATCAAAAAGATCATCCACCATGATCAAGTCGGCTTTATCCCAGAGATGCAGGGGTGGTTCAATATACGTAAATCAATAAACATCATAAATCACATAAATGGACTCAACGACAGGAACCACGTGATCATCTCAATAGCTACAGAGAAGGCCTTTGACAAAAGTCAATGTGCATTTATATTCAAAGTTCTAGAGGGAATTGGACTGGAGGAACATATCTCAACATAATTAAAGCTGTATACAACAAACCCACAGCCAACATCATTCTAAAGGGAAAAAAATACTGGAAGCATTCCCATTGAAATCAGGAACCAGACAAGGCTGTCTACTATCTCCACTCCTTTTTTATTTATTAATTATTTAATAACCACATAATTAGAAGAAGCATTTCATTATAACAGCATTGATATAATCAATAACAATTTCCAGAGCAAAGACGCATCTCTCAAACTTGGCTGTAAATTTTTAGGTTTACAGTTGAATTAATACAGTTGTACAATATTGTACTCAGTATAATCTCTATAAGACATAAAATTAAATGAGGTTTTTAAACTTTAAAAAGATCTCCATTTCATTATTAAAATACACAGTTTCATACAGAAAAAATCATTTTAATGCAATTAACACCAAGATGTTTGCACATGCATTTATAATCTCTATATATCTGATTATTACTGGTCATAGTTGGTTACTTTCTGAGCTCCTTGGCATCTGAGCATGGATATAAAGTCACCAGGTAGATTTCAATGATAATGTTTTTCACATCTACTAATTATTAAGGAGCAAATTTTTATGCTTTGAAGAATTGTTTTTTAAATTTTTTTAATTTATATGCCCACTTCCCAGGTAGCACCCTCCCGTAGTCTCCCTCCCCCTACTAGAGCCCTTATACTCTGATATCCCTGCTACTGTCTGCTGTGTTGTCGGCACCCCAGCTAATCCCCACTACTTGTCCATCTGGTGAATCTAGTTAGCCTATCTAGAGGTCATAGTATTTTTATAACCATATTGACGGAGTTTTTAACCTTTAAAGAAGATCTCCATTTCAAGAAATATGCTGTTTCCTACATTTTTAAATATTATTTTTTATTTTTTTTAGAAAAAGCATATCATTACAGCTTTAATATTGAACTCAGTATAAGCCCTGTAAGACATAAAATTGAATGAGTATTTAACCTTTAAAAAAGATCTCCATTTCATTTTAAAATTTACTGTTTCTTACAGAAAGACTCATTCTTTTTGCTACTAATACTGAGATGTTGGCGCATCCGTCTCTAATCTGCATGTATCTGATTATTACTAATCATAATTGGTTGCATTCGGATCCTTGGCTTCTGTGTAAGTCTATAAAGTCATTGGGTAAATTTCAATGGTAATGTTTATCACCTCTACTAATTAACATGATGTAAATTTTTATGATTCTTCCTCAAATATAGTTCATTTTTTTTAATTTGTTGATTTTTTTGTGCGTGTGTGTGTGCGTGTGTGTGTGTGTCACACAGAACATCCCAAACCATCTTATTCAACTATACACCCACTTCAACCAGGATAGCACCCTCCCATAGCCTCCCTCCCCCCACTAGAGCCCTTATACTCTGATATCCCTGCTACTGCCTGCTGTGTTGTGGGCACCCCCAGCCCTTCCCCACTAATTGTCCTTCTGGTGAATCTAGTCAGCCTCTCTAGAGGTCTTTGTTTTAGGAGGTCAGCTGTTCCTCATCTAGCAGCAATCAGTTAAAGCCAGTATTCGTTTAGATAAGATTGGGGTCTGCTGGTCATTTTCGCAGTTCTATGTTGGGTTACTATCTGGGAGTCCCTTTGGCCACCCTGGCCAACAACTCAAAAGAAGGTATCAATGTCTGGCATTGTTGCTTGTTATGTAGCTTTTAGCTATACATACGGACTCTTAAAAATTATCTTGGTCCCTTTACTCTTTGGTTATACTTTCCTTTTGGGTGTATAAGGTCATACAGTTGGCCCAGATAAACCAATTTATTTAAACGACTGGCTTTAGCTCAGCGGTTCCGCTCACTTCTCCACTTCTTTTTAACATGGTGCTTGAAAATCTTGTAAGAGCAATAAGACAAGAAAAGAAAATTAAAGGAGTAATAATTGGAAAAGAAGAGATCAAATTATCCCTTTATGCAGATGATATGACATATCTAAGAGATGCTAAAAATTCCACCAGAAAACTAGAAATGATTAACACTTTCAGTAAAGTGGCAGATTGCAAAATTAATACACATAATTCTTTAGCTTCTGTATATACCAATAATAAGCAATCAGCGAAAGAGTACATGGAAACATTCCCTTTCACAGTAGTTCCAAAAAAAATATATCATGGGATAAACCTGACCAAAGACATTAAAGAGCTCTACAATGAAATTTTTAGCATCTCCAGTGAAAATTTTAACTCTTTAAAGAAAGAGATTGAGGAAGACATCAGAAGATGGAAGGACCTCCCATGCTCATGGATTGGAAAAATTCATGTTGTGAAAATGACGATCCTACCCAAATCCGTTTATAGATTCAACACAATGCCAATCAAAATCCCTATAAAAAAAAAAAAAAAAAAAAAAAAAAACCTAAGATTCATATGGAAGCACGAAAGACCCCAGATAGCCTAAGAGCAATGCTGCGGGGATTACTACACAAGATTGTAAACTTTATTACAGAGCTATAGACATAAAAACAACATGGTGGTGGCACAAGAATATGCCCGTAGACCAATGGAACAAAATTGAAGACCCAAATATGAGTAAATGCAATTTCAGCCACCTGATATTTGATAAAGGGGCCAAGAACATTCACTGCAGGAAAGACAGCATGTTCAGAAAATGGTGCTGGCAAAACTGGATCTCCACCTGTGGAAGAATTAAACTAAATCCCTATCTTTCACCTTTTACAAAATTCAACTCCAAATGGATCAAAGACCTCAATGTGAAGCCTGAAACTCTGAAACTGTTAGAAGAAAATATTGGCAATAACGTACAAAATATTCGTATAGGAAAGAATTTTCTAAACCAGACATCAATTGCTCAGGAAACAAGGTCAAGAATCAACAAATAGAACCTCATTAAACTAAAAAGCTTCTGTACATCAAAAGAAGCAACCAAGGAAGTCCAGAGAAAACCCACAGAATGGGAGAAAATCTTCACCAGTGACACATCTGACAAAGGTTTAACATCCAGAATATATAACTCAAAAATCAAGAAAGGAAGTAACCCCCTTAAAAGATGGGCTAAGGAGCTGAACAGAGAGTTCTTAGAAGAAGAATATGGCCAAGAAGTATCTAAAAAGGTGTTCAACATCATTAGGAAATAGGGAAATGCAAATTAAAATCACTTTGAGATTTCATCTTATACCAGTCAGACTGGCTAAGATCAAGAGAACAAATGAAAACAAAGACCTCTAGATAGGCTGACTAGATTCACCAGAAGGACAAGTAGTGGGGAATGGCTGGGGTGCCAACAATACAGCAGACAGTAGCAGGGATATCAGAGTATAAGGGCTCTAGTGAGGGGAGGGAGGCTATGGGAGGG
>NW_008334665.1:1464487-1481607 GCF_000622305.1 Nannospalax galili | reverse complement strand
AGAGGGGATGGAAGGATATACAAGGAACCTAGGGGATAAAGGGAAAGAAGGAGCTCAAGAGATGTGGGACCATAAGAGAAGGGTATTATTAAGGGAGAAATGGAAAAAAATGGGGGCACCTTAAATGGGGAAACCATGGTGGAGGGTTAAACAATGTGAGAGATAAATAATGCCTAGCTAGTTTAAAAAAAAAAATAGAGGGAACCATATTAATCAACCAACCTACTGACAAATTATGCATACAACTAAGTCAAGGAATATAATATATGTCTAGGCAAGGTTTATCTGAGCATGTTTGGTCTTTGCCCAAACATTATCTACATAGCACATGGTAATTAAAAGTACCAGACTGGGGGAACTAACCTTCTTGGGTGTTTAATAGCCATACTTTGAAGCCTATACTAATTTGGTCAGAGGGACATAAAGGACAGGTTTTGCTCTTTGCCCTTCTAGGTCAACTAGTTCCAGGGGACTATGAGCATCTCTCAAAATGTCCTGTAACTGTGGTGAGTCACCTGTCCTCTTGTTCAGGGAGGCCATGGAGACCTCACCAAATGGACTTGAACCTGTGTCCAGTCTACAAAGAGGAGGGTGAACTCAGAGGAAACATCTCATTCATGCTTCCAAGCGAAGCCAGCCATGGTTGAGCAGGACCTTTGACTTATCTTCACATAGGCCAAACGGTAAAAGAAAGGAGCCAGGGGCTCCTCCCAAGCCCATGTGACCCCCGAGGAACAGATCCTCAAACGATCTTAAGAGTAAAATTGAATTGGTTAATCACTGTGTGGTGTACTGCAGAACAGCTGGGGTGCTGACAACACAGCAGACAGTAGCAGGGAAGACAGAGTAAAAGGGCTCTAGTGGGGGGGGGGATATGGGAGGTTGCCATCTGGGAAGTGGGTTTATAGATATAAAAGATAGGGATGTTCTGTGTGATATACACAAAAAATCAACAAATTTTAAAAATGAGTTATATTTGAGGAAGAAGCATAAAAATTTGCTTCATGTTAATTGGCAGAGGTGAAAAACATTTCCACTGAAATCTGCCTGATGACTTTGTATCCATACTCAGGTGCCAAGGATCCGAGTGTAATCAACTGTGACTAGTAATAACCAGATACATGGAGATTAGAGACACATGCAAACGTCTAAGCATTAATAGAATTAAAAATGAGTTTTTCTGTATTAAACAGTATGTTTTAAAATGAAATGGAGATCTTTTTTAAAGGTTAAAATCTCATTCAATTTTATGTCTTACAGGGCTTATACTGAGTTCAATATTGTATAACTGCACAAATTCAACTGTGAACCTAAAATTTTACAGCCAATTTTGAAAGAGATGTATCTTTGCTCAGGAAATAGTTATTGAATATGTTAATGCTATAATGAAATCCTTCTTTTAATCATGTGGTTATTAAATAAATAATTAAAAAATAAATTACAATTTCTGTTCCGGCTCCACCTGATATTCCAATGTCTGTGCAGTCTATGAGGGTCAGCACTTATAAATTAAAACAAGCAAGTAAGTGATATTTGGAAGAGAGATACAGAAGACACGGCATCTCTCATCCAATGAACCAAGGCTGTATAAGTACACTGTTTCCACACACCCAATTATAGAACCATGCACGCAGGACAGAACGAAGGAAAATCTGCCTAATTCATTCAGAAAAAAGAGGATAGCCATTTCACAATCAATAAGAGAACTGGAAAACCCTTTTCTAATGACAGAGACAATATTGGGGTGGGATCATAAAAAGTAGAAGGTATTATGTATTTGCAAAACAGCATACAAGTAAAATGCATTTGTAAAGAATTATATTTAACATGGTAACTATGTAGTTTAAACTGATATAAACGCCTCAACTAGATATACAGATAAAACTCCAGATACAGTCACTTTTATTCCAAAAACATCAAGGCTAACTCATCTAAGGTAGACTCATGTTTCCTCTGGCCTTGGCATCAACCCCATTTGATTTACATAAGCATCCTGATTCCTTCTGCCTACTGTCAATCATCTGTAAAACTACAGACATTGAACACAAGCTAATTAATACAGAGTGGGAAACCAAGAGGCTAAAGGCTTTGTTAGTCTTAAATGCGTAACTGATCTATTAGTTGGGGTTAGGAGGATCGCTTAGTGGTAGAGTGCTTGCCTAGCATTCAAGAGGTCCTGGGTCTGATCCTCAGGGATGCAAAACATAGTGGTTCTGAGGATGGGATGGGAGGGGTGGCAAGGGTTTCAGAGGAGGGCGTGGACTCAGCTGTTGAGCTTTCCCAAGGGGATCTGGGGGGCCAACGGTGGCTGAGGACATGGAACATGAGAGTTTTCCAGGTTGATGGGCTGGACCAGGGCCTGGATTGGGTCAAAGGTCAATGAGAAATGTCCTCCTTAGGCTCAGGTATTTGAACACTTGGGCATTTAGTGCTGGTGTTTGCGAAGGTTACCGAACCTTTCAGGTGGAGTTTGTTCAAGAAAGCACGCTACTGGGGGTGGATGTGAGAGTTCATAGACTTGCTCCACACCAGTTCTCTCTCTCTCTCTCTCTCTCTCTCTCTCTCTCTCTCTCTGCTTCCTGCCTCTGCTGGAAGATGTGAGCACTCAGCTTTCTGCTCTGGCTGCCTCCTGTCATGGCCCCTCAGCCAAGATGGACTCTTATCCCTCTGGAACCAGAAGCCCAAAGAAACGTGTCCTTCTATAAATTGTGTTTTACCACAGCAACAGAAAAGTAACTAATCCAGAAATGCTCTAACTTTAATCAAGAAAACCTGATTTCTTTCAAAGGGATATTTCTCTTAACCAATTAAAAAAAGACTGTATAATATTTTCCTTGACAAGTGGAAATTGGAATTTTAAAAATATAATAAATAATTTTTCTTGATAGTCGAAGTTACAGATCAAAAGAAAAAAAATATGATGAATCTAATCTACGACTGTCCAAGCTGAAATTTCCCAAATTCAGCATTCCTGAATATTCTCACTCCCACCCTTCTGCATGATCTCACTGAGTTTTCCTCCAGTAGCAATTTCCCTGATTGCTGTATCTGCTGAAGTGTGCATTTATGTTTTTGTATTTTTCTTTCAAAATCCACAACCATTTAAAAACAATGGTGCACTATGAGTTTTTAAAATTGCCTTGACAGTACTGCTGAGAAAATCATGAACAGTTTGGCCCTTTCAATTAGTTTTCAACTTAGAAGCAAATGTCCACAGACACACAGTCTTCAGTAAATATAGTTCAGTGATTTTTTTCTGAGAATTAAATATGAATATTACTTCTGATTATATTTGAGTAATAAGCATGCCTCCTGCTTCACAACAGGAAGAATGGCCACATTACCTCACTTTTAAGTTCCCTTGCTGGGGCTGTCCATCGTAAACAGACAGGATGTCAAAGTCTTCCTCCAGGGCGAAGGTGTGGAAGGATAGCTGGATCCTGTTGCGCTCCCCAGTGATAATGATCCAGGTACAGTTGGCATAGTTGGGGTATCCATGGGGAAAACCTGGGCTCTCGATGGTGCCGTTGGGTCCCTGGACCAGGCCACCACAGTTCTGACCTGGGTGGAAAAACACAAAACGGACAGCACATTATCTTAGCTGTCAATTTTAAGAATGTCTCTACTATTTTTGTGATTATAATGATAAACAATTACAAGGATATACTGGAGGAGTCTTGTGCACCAATTCAGAGCTAGGTCACAGTGTGCTCAAAGATGAGAAAGTAGAGTCTGAAGAGGAAGTGACGCTGCCACCCCAGAAGTACGGCTTCAGTTTTAGACACACAGCACATTTTTGGCCAATGATCTGCAGAGTATGTTTAAGAATGTCTCTACTATTTTTGTGATTATAATGATAAACAATTACAAGGCTATACCGGAGGAGTCTCGTGCACCAATTCAGAGCTGGGTCACAGTGTGCTCAAAGATGAGAAAGTAGAGTGTGAAGAGGAAGTGACGGTACCACACGCGGGAACTCACACCGGAAGTACGGCTTCAGTTTTACACACAGCACATTTTTGGCCAATGATCTGCAGAGTATACTGAATGCCTTCTATCTTACGTTCCTTGTTGGAGACACTGAGTTGCAGATAGAATCAGCATTCTGAAAATGTATCCATACATGCACGGGGCATCGCCAGCCTGCCCATGAGCCTGTTCTATAGTGGAGGACAAGGCACCACAAGAATGGACTCAAGACCACAGAACTTATCCGTTTGAAGATAAAAGGCACCAAACAAGAACATTTAAAGATGCTTGAAAGAAAGCTCAGCACAGCACAGTAAGGAACACAGGACGCGATCAAAACTAATGTCCTACTCGACACAGGTGGGCACACAAGACAGGAAGAAGAGTGTGTGACAGAGTTGTGGGGTGAGTAAAGGAAGTCTTTAGACTCAAAGCTGAGCAGGAAGCTTGGCCTCCCTGGGCACATACTCAGGCCATCCTGAGCTCTTCAGGCTCCAAATTGAGCCCTTACTCCGTGGGGAGAACCAAGACTACTGTAGGGATTTAAGATGATTTGGTAGAGGGAGAGTGACGGTCATGTGCTGGCCACTGAGCAGGAACAGGGAAGAGAAGGAAGGACAGAAAGTGGACTGAGGGGTTGCTTCCTCCCTGTTTCCCAGGATGCTCTGCGTGTGTGTGTGTGTGTGTGTGTGTGTGTGTGTGTGTGTATACGTGCTACTGACCATACTCCAAGGGTGGTGCTGACATTCCCAGACTACTGACTTAGTTCCACACATCAGTCCTTTCAAGGGAACTACAGGGTTAGGCTTCCTACAAGGACCCTCTGCCATAAGCACCAGTCTTGAGAGATGAGTAACAAGCACACACACACTCCGCCAATCCCCGTCTCCCTGCTAGCACACAGAGGCCTCCCCCAGCCCCACCAGTGCCTCTTCCTCCTGCTCCTCTATTCCTTCCTTCCTCCTCCCTGGGCACAAAGATCTCCTGCTGACACATGCCTGCTGCCCCTCCCCACAGCACTGCCCCCCTACGCACTCGTTCAGTGCGTGCCCCTTGGACCTCTGGGGTTACATTTTCTGTCCCATTCCCCCATCCACCCCCACAGTCTGCCTACTGTGGGAAGCCCAGATGCCACTGGGACTCTGCAAAAGGGCTGACACTATGGTGTGAACAGGCAGAGTGTTCTCACTTCCCTGATGTCCTGGGCCACTTTCTGCTGTAATATCACCAATACTGAAGGAAACAGAACATTCCTCTTAAGTTACTTTCAGTATCTTCTTGGCTTTTGAGACAGCCATGGAGAGATTCTTGACCCTGCACCCTCCCTCCCGTCTCAGTTGGCCCGCTTCCCACCAACACGTTGTGCATGCTTAAATGTTTTGACATCAAGTCTGTGGAGGAAGTTTCCAAGGCACCTGAGCACACTCAGATTTCTGCACGGGGTGTAAGCACTTGAATACATGTATTAGCTTTTACTGTTGTGCTGCAAACAGAGAATTATTTTCAACCACATTTTAGAGTTAAAAAAAAAATTCACCATAGTAGGTCTCAGAGAGCTCAAATCTTTCATGGTAATATTATCAAATACTTGTGGGAGTTTGCTAAATCTTAATAAAAAAGATTTAATGAGAGGGATTTATGAGTTTAAAACCAAAGAACTAATAAGAAACCCATTTTCCACTAAATTTAAATCTAACAATAACACTGTAACAAGTAGATATTAAAGCTGTAGGGATTTGAAAGGTCTTTAAAGGAAAGAGATTTTCTGGTTTATCTAGCAATTCTTACTTCATAGTATATAAAACAATAGTGAAGACTTGATTATAAATTGGGGGAAAGAAAAACAAATTCAACAGAAAATGTCAGCTGGAAAGTAGTTACTATTAGAGACCCGTCATGTTGCACCAGATTATCAGATAAAAAGAGTTCCTGAGGAAGAACTTTTAGGCTGCCTTCGGGTACCAATTAGTACAGTGCATTTTCCAGGATGAGTCGCATTTGATCAGTAGACAGGCTTTTCTACAGGCCTGACAGAAACTTCAGGAATGGCTCGAGAGTTCTCAGCAGAGGTACTCTCTTTCCTAGATGTACTTTGCAATCAAACAAGCTTTCAAAGGCTCCATGTCTGAGATAGACTGATTTGGTGTAGGTAAGAATATCCAGAAAAATCTTGAAAAAGAACCAAATTGGAACTTTCTTCTCCTTACTGCTCGACCTGATTGTAAGGCTGTGGTAATTAAGATAGGACTTGATTGGTGACAGCTAAGAGGTGTGGCTAGCAGAACAGAAGAGAAAACCCAAACACACACCCAGGTACGGACACAACACTTAAAGCAAAGATACTGCTCTGCACTGGAAACAGGATGATGAGCATTTCAGCACAGGGAAGAAGATGGACTTCTCAGCATCCAGGATGGAGCCAGCTGTATAGCCAACAGGAAGAATAAACCTTGATTCCTGTCCCGCAAAGTCTACAAGGATCAATTCCGGATGAAGTAAAGACCGAAATATGAAACATGAAACATAATGTTTCTACACGGCAACAATGCAAAATTAAACCTTCAGAGATATGAGCATTTTTGAGCTGGAGCAAAAAATTAATCACAGAAAGACTTGTAAAGGACATCTGAAAGGGGAGGTGTTGGATCCATGACAGAAGTCCCCATAAGATGCAGAAGTTAGTGAGAAAAGGGAACATCACAGGAGCACTGCAGATCCCTGGGGACGCAGGCTGGGAGAGGGGATGCTCTGAACCTGGGAGATGTGTGGATCTAAAAGTAAAGTGCCACTGTGACTTGATTGCTGTGATCATTTCACCCTGGTTTCTCCCATCCTCGGGGTGACAGGAAACAGCATGTCCACGAAGGAAAGAAATAATCACTTCCTTCACCTTCCTTAATGGAAGCTGTTGCCCCAACCTGCTCCAATCCGACCAGCTTTTGATCTCAAGTGAAGTGGAAATGTGCTGGCCACAGAGGTGACATCTGCTGATCTATGAAAATATCTTGAATTGAACTGAAACAAAAATAAGTAACATGAACTACACTGAAGTAAGCATCTGTGTAACACTGCTCAACAGCACTGACCAGTCACAGAAAGTTCTCTTGATTTAAGCAGGAAGGAATAGTGACTCGAAGGACACTTCTTACTGACAATCACTTTAACAAGCTGAGTCTCAGAGTAATCTTCTCTATGTAATGTATGCTTCCTGACTCACAGAAATAATGGCTGATGCCATTCACAATTCAATCGCCTTCCAAACTGATATTCTCCAGGCATAAAGTGTTTGCAATTAGTGAGCAGAAATAACTTAATTTGCTTCCTTGTCATTGGTGTTTAATTACTGTATTACTCTATATCCTAAATAAAGTTTGATTCAACGGAATGAGGTACTGTTGTTGAATAAAACAAAGTCATAAATGAATACACATAGATTATTTGTGATATCTGTATACATTTTTGGAATTTACATGCGATTTCAAATACAGAGAGTATGGGATTTATCCACAGTCCAACCATAGCAAATCCCTACGCTAGGATTTTCCTCATATATTTTTAGTGAAGGTTTTCTTCTATTTTCTTAAAGCAATTTAGTGCTTGGTTTTTGTACTGTTGTGAGCATTTGGCCTTCTACAGAGCACCTTCAAAGAGTTTTTAAAAGTTTTCCTTTAATGTAGTGTGTATCATGGATAGGTGATTTTGGTTGTCAACTTGACTGTATTTGTAATTTTATGAAACATACCACTGAGCATGTCTTCCAAGGCATTCCTAGAGAGGTTAACCCAAAGAGGGAAAATTCATGCTGAAGGTCACCAGGATCATCTCATGAGCTTGGATTCCAGAATGAAAATAAAAGGGTGGGTTGAGAAAGTGAGCTGACAGGAGCAGACACTCTTTCTCCTTCCCCACTGTGCACGTAATGCTCCAGCCGTCTCGTGCTTCTGCATAACCCCATCTCTATCTCGGTGGCATGTGTCCCCTCAGTCCATGAGCCAAATCAGCCGACTCCTTCGTTGTTCATGCGGCTCTCATCAGTTACTTATTCCTAACAACATAAAGTAATACACAGAATTGCCACCAAGGGTACAGTTGTTGCTTTAACAGACCTGATCATGTGGGCAATAGCCTTTACTGCAGGTGTGTGGGATAATGTGGAAGACTCAGGAACTGTAGGTTAGAGAAGCCATAGAATGCTGTAAATGGAGCTTAGTCAGCTATAGTACTGTGAGTTCATAACAGCAGAATGCTAAGCAAAGTGTCAGCAGTGCAGACCTGGCTCGTGAGATTTCAGAGGCAAACAAGGACTCTATTGGGAACTGGGTTAAAAGGCATTTGTGTCACATTCTGGCAAAGATTCTGGCTGTCTCCTGCCCATGTTCTGAAAAACCAAGTGCAGCTGCATTCAGAAGTCGTTGAGCTAAGTTGGTAGGTGGAGGAGTCCTCCGGACAGCAGAGTCTGGAACCATCCATGCTGCAGAATGACTTGTGCTCCATGTTCTTATCCACATTACAGTGAGAAGGACCAGCAAATCAAGCAGAAAATCATAGAAATGTAGACCATGAGTTAGTTTAAATTTGCAGACAGTCACCATTATTAAAGGGAGTACAATTAAATTAAAGAGGATGCTCAGACTTTGCCCTGAGATGGGAGGAAAAAGAGCCTTGAAGGTAAGCACCCACCCACCAAGTGCTCCAGCTGTGAAAGTGCACCGTTCATTTGAAAAGAGAGAGCTTGATTGAACAGCCACCAAAGAGGTTTACTATTCAAGAACAATCACCTAAGGAGATGCTTTCCCAGGTCTAGCAGCCATGGTCCACAGCGGTCACCAGGCCTCTCCCACCTCTACCACATGACTTGGGAATGGCAGCCACAGGTGGTTTGGTAGACCCCAAAAATGCAAGTTATGGAGCCATGAAAGTTTGTACCAAGGTTTCAGAAAGCTGATGAGCCTGGGAAATATTTAGCAGACTTGAATTTCATGCACGGAGACCCTGATGGGCTACTGAATGAAACTCTCCTAAGTCAGAAACAAAATTCACATTAACGAATGCTATTCTAACCTTTATTTCTGCCGTTGTGGTTCCTAGACTTCAATACAGCACAATTCGTCCTCAGTCAGTGAGAGCTATGTGCTGGGCAGGGGACAGAAGTGTGGCTGTCATGTCTGCTTCTAGAGAACAGAGTTTGACTTGGGGGTCTGAGCTTTCTGTTCTGAGAAGAGTAAGTTTGCTCTGCCTGGCCAGAAGCCTACAGGATTTCCGGGTGCTTCTCTGTTCAACCATGTCTAGAAAGCAAGACCACCCTGGAATATGTAGAAAACCATCAGGGGAAGGTAGGATTCTCTGGATCCTGGGACAACTTCCTGCTTTGGAAGTCATTAGCCAACTAACTGAGCTGTGACTCAGAATCCTCAGGTGCTGGGCACCTGCTTGGAATGGCTTGGGGCATGGTCTGTTTCTCCCTTGAGTGCTTGGCTTTGATTTGTGGGATGCATAGTAGCACATACCTTTCTATTCCTAGCATAAGGCACTTGTAGCAGGGCCTTCTTCTTTGACGCATGCTGGCTCATGTAAGCATTTGATAGATCAGAAAAGGCCACATGCACAGAAGGCGCTCCAGAGGTACCATGGCTGGCAGGTCTGCTCCCTCTGTTCTTAACCTGCTTCCTACTCTTAGGGAAGGAAAGGTGTGAACACAATAGTTCAATCCTCAGATGCCAGTAGATGGACTATTTCCTCTCATCTAAGTATCGCCTATACTCTGATCCATGAATTGTTATCACTTTTATTTGGATAATCCTCTGTGACAACAGGGTTTACTATGAAATAAAGAAATTATTTTGGGGGGAAAGCAAATACCTGACCATGAGGCATCCTCTGACACAGGATTTGATTGGGCACTTACAGAAAGACATGGTCCATATTGCTTAGCACAGGAAGGCCACACAGGACTTGTGACCCTATGTTGAATGCCACTAACACAGATGTACATCACATGAAAAGGGCTAGGAGGTCAACCAGGACCTGCCGGAGCAGAAGGAACCCGCAAAGGACACAGCTGTCCATAACACGGAAGCCTGAGTTCATTTCTTGGGGGAAAACAGAAGTAACATAATAGTCATTGTAATTTAAAACTCTCACTGGTGACAATCACCAAGAAGCATTTATATTTCATATCTGGTTTGCAACAAGCCTAGATTACCACACTGGCTTCATTTTAAAATAACACAATTCAAGGGTGTGAAAACTGAAATATTTATTGCTCTTAAAGCCAGTTTCCGTTCATGTCTCATATATAATCTGTGAAAAACAGAACTTTAATCTTAGGTGAACGTATAGGGAACTCTCCTGTTTCCCATGTTTGCTGTGGTCGAGTCACGCCATGTACCTGCAGGCTGCCCACAAGACCAGAGCTGTGCATGTTCATTCCAGGAGACCATGTGCTAAGCGTTCAAGAACAGACACCCACTGTGAGCACAGGAAGGTTTTATTTTCTCCAATGAATAAAGGTGAGCACAGCTTGCCAAGTGGCTCAAGAGTGTCAGGTATCAGGAGACCTCAGATTCCAGTAATGCAGGGAGATGGTTCCTGATCAGAGATGCTGACAAGCATGCTTTGACCTTCTGCTGTCTCTTTGACTATTTCCGGTTCTGCATCACTTAGAAGACGATTAACTGTGGGGTACTGACTTAATTGTCCTTCCTGGGACTTTGATTAAGGTGTTTCGCAATTAAACTCTTCAGGCACTTTACAGGAACGGTCTGCCCTGGAGGAAGTTTGAAAAGCATGGTGTTTACATGTGTCAAGGGCAGATGAATGTCAGCAAGAGGAGCCCAGACCCCGGGGACCTTGGGTGGGTTTCAGTCCCAGCAGGTGAGGGAGATCATTTTCTCCAGAAGAAAGTGAAGAGCTGTGTGCACAGGAGCAAACCAGAACCCTCAGGCAGCCCTGACCCGGCAAAGGAACCAGGGCATCATGTCTATGGTTCATAAAGAGGAATGAGATTGCCATAGGACTTTGCAAACCGGAAGGGAACAGTGTGCCCTCCTCCTCCTGAGACTGATCTAACAACCTGCCTAACTTCTTTCTCTTACTTGAATCCACCGTAAACTTGTTCAGAGTCAGGCCCTTCGCACAAGCAAAGCTAGCTCGGTCTAGCTGATTCAAGTGCTCCTCTCCCACGTCTCCCTATACTGCCATTCCCATGCAAGCCCAAGAGCAAATCTTCCTGTGTAGATTTACAACCCAGTCTGTAGGCCGCCTCCACTCAGCCACACAGGACCAGACATTTGGTTTCATTCCTCGTCCCATTTACAGCTTTGGGAATGTAGAATGTTTTCTCATTGTCTGTTTGAAGTGAAATCTTTTGAAGGGTGAGAATCACGTCTACCTTTTTTATAACCCTGTGTGCTCAGTCCGCAGAGCCTGTGGCTGAACTGGGCTGTGTGAGGAGGTGGCTGTGCTGGTAGGAAAGAGATGACCCACACAGAACGAAGGGAAACTAAGGGGGCCTCAGGTGTTCGCTGCAGTCAGGTCACTGCAAACACATGCCAAATAGTCTTCTCATTTAGCACTCCAAGCTGTCAACCCCGACTCATCCACTGTAAACAGCAGAGTACCAGACAATGGCAAGGGCCCCTGCTTCAGTTCAGACTAACCTATTTCTACATGTCAACATTTCCAATCTGGAAGGAGGTCATAACCCAGGGAAAGAAAGACCTGGAACTTCAAGACTGTGACTCTGTTGTGTCAGGGGAAGGACTTCCTTACCCGCAGCACCTGCTTCACCACAGGGCCGTCACTGTCTGGGTGGTGACTAAGAAGTTCAATGTTTCTGCACTCTGAAGAGACAAAGAGGAAGGGACCCAGGATAGGCTTTGGGCCTCACAGAACTGAACTGGACTCACTTCCAGCAAGGAGCACTGGACATTGGACACACCCCTTTGCTGATCTCCTCAGTTTTAACGAACCAGAAGTGGGGATGATACACAATGCGGAATCACCGTGGCGACTGGAGAGCAGGGCAGGATAAAGGTAGATCAAGGATGGAAGAGGAACAATCAGCATTACCAGGATAATAAAGAGTCATTTGCCCGACTGCCTCCTTACGGCAAGAGGACTCTTGTGTGGTACTTAGGATGCTCTAGCCCTTCACCAGGTTCCTTCAGATGTCTGGGTGACATAACTGACTGGCAGTGGGTGTGGTGGAAAGCTTTGCACGGGGATGCCTGCTCACTCCCTGGCCCAAGCCTCTCATCTCCCGTCAATGATCAAAGTATTTGACTGGGGAGATCTTGAAGGACAGAGTTGGTTATATTACTGATCAAATTAAATAAATTCAAAATGAATAAAATACCCTTTAATCTGCACTCCTGGATGCCACAGTGAAGTATTTACCTAAATCAGGCAGAGACTTTAAGTCTGTGGTCCAAGGTTGTGAGCGGATCAGAAGATAGCACGCTGGGAAAGTGTAAACAGGCCGCCACCACAGTCACTCTCCACACACTGTGGAGGTCACATGTGTGAAGTTGTGTCAACTTCTTCATCTTCTCATGAAACTCCCAGGCATGAAGCACACTGATGTGGACTGGAAGGGTGTAATTGTTCCCCAAGTTAGAAATCCCACTGAGCAACACTGTCAGTGGAACTCAGCACAAGTTCAAAGGTGCCACCATCACGGTCAGAGTGGTACATGGGGTAGTAAAATTCATTTCCCCAAGCGGAGCATATGCAGGCTAAGATGATGGGATTTCATGGTGATGCTGGAAGATTAGCTCAGGGGTACTCGGAGGAAGGTAAGATCACGGGAACAGCTGACTGACCGGAGAGCCTGGGAATCCCTTGGAGGCTAGGCAGTTGTCACCCCCGTCAGAGTGACTGTTGCTGTTCTTTCGACCTCCCTCTTCCCCCTTTACTTCCTTAATTCCTTCATTCCTTCCTTTCTACATCCTTCCTTCCCTTCTGTCCCTCCCTTCCTTCCCCCCTTTCCTTCTAGAATATTCCTTTCTTCTCCTTCCTCTCTTTTCTCTTCTCTCCCTTCCCTTCCTCGAGTAGAAAAAAAAAATCCTATCAACCAGACACTTGCATTTTGAAAATGCATCGCTCTTCTCCATTTCGGTGCTGAGTCATGCTGATGTCCAGGGGGAGACCAAAGTCATCCCAAGTCCCTGGGCATTGCTGTTTAGGAGCCTGAACCTGCTGTGAGCCGAAAGGAACGTGCGGAGGAACATCAAGTGTAGAGCCTTTTGTAGTCATGGGCAATTTAAAGACCTTGAGACTCACTGCAGGACGGATTACGAGCAAGTATTTCTGAACATAAACAAATTTAGCAAAACCAGGTTTAAAACAGGTAAATCAATATGCGATGGATCTCCTCACACTGGGTTGTTGACTGCGTCCAGTACTCACAGGTGCCACCAAGGCTTGGCTGAACCCCAGGAACACCCATGGCAAATCACTTTACCCCCCTCGGGTTTGTCAGGGTTTTAATGTGATGGAGCTGACCTGGAGCTAACTGCATTTGGGTCCACACAGGACCAGGCCAGCCTGTACCTGCCTTCAGATCGCAGGCCACAGGCCATGGAAACACCAAATGTTCCCAGCTGCATTTGCCCCTCTTGGTGACTTTTCCTTGAGCCTGAATCACCTTGAAGATCAGCGGCCACCCTGGTTGTCATTGACCTACAGGAAGGTCCTGGCCCTCCCTCAGTGCCTTGTGGTCGTCTCACCATCAGTCTTGTGATGGTGCCCAAAGCCTGGGACATGAACTCTCCCATTCGCCCTCTCTCTCAGACACAAAATCCTGCCGAATTTGTGCTTGGTTTTACATTTTGTCTCTGTCTATCATGCCAAACATTGTGACTTCTGCGCTGGCTTCACAGATGAAACCAGGGTGTACGTGACAGTCAGCATGGTTGATCACGGGCCTCAATGTGTGAGTGGTGTTTGTTTATGAGTGTGGGAGGGATCTGTTGAAATCCCTCTTATGATGTGCTGAGGTGCCACAGTGCTGTCCCCACATACCCTGTTCAGTGCTATGTGTTGTATGGGCGAGGGAGGAGTTTACACATCTGTCATGGGAACAATGTCTGTGGTAAACATGGCAAGTTTCCAGGGACGCTTCCATTGGTTTCAGTGAGAAGTGAATCCTAATTCCTTGTAAATAGTCTCCCACAACTCTGCAGCGTCAAGTTCCTTAAGAGGTGATCAGGGCTGTTATCTTTACCATCTTCTCATAAGGACATAATGGCCTTATGTGTGGGAAAGTCAGATGTGGAGGCGCACCTTGATCCCAGTCCCTGGGGATGCCAGCCTATGTGTATGGACGATGCAGAGGCTGGCACCCTCTGTGTAGGGCAAGAGCCATCAGGAAATGCTGATGTACACGATGCTTTGTTTTTTCCCAAATGGAACAGAATTTAAATGCTCCATCAAGGCTCAGAAAGTAAACAAAGCACAGAAATCTCAGGAATGTCTGGAAACAGGCGGTTCGGGCTCCTCCCTGAGGTGCCTAAGCAGTAATGGTGGCTGGAGAGGAGACTTTCCCACCAGCCAAGCAGCCTTGCACCTCAGGGAGGACCCCGAACCGCCTCAGTTTCCAGACATTCCTGAGATTTCTGCGCAGGGAGACCCAGGAACACAGATGCTGTGAGTCATCATCCCTGGGATGTGGCAGACATTTCAGTGTTGAAGCTGTTTGAGTCACCAATGCTCCCCAGAGTTACTCCTCACTCATTCTCCTGTCCGCAACCCCAGTACCACCACTGGCTCCCTGACTACAGGAGGCTGGGCTCATTTGTGTGGTCTGTCGTTAGTTAATAGAGGTTTGTTCATGTCTTCCCAATGATAGTCACATCGGTCTGGGAACACAGGCTTTGTCCTCCTCCATAATGATGAGGTGATAAAGGGCACAGGCACATCCCAGAGGTTACACACACATACACACAGTTAGGGGGAGTTGGGGTGTGAGCACTTGCTAATAAGACTCAGGCTACACTGATTCTACAACCTCATAACTTAGAAGCATCAAGGAGATTTTCTTTGCTACAAAGAAAATCCTTTATACACTGTACCCCAAAGCAAAGGGGGGTGTCTGGTTCCTAAGGACCCGCCCCTAACGCTGTTGGGAAGTGATCACCAAGCCACCCGAACTGGGAAGGACCAAAAGGGCCTTCTATGTCTGAGCCGAATAGAAGAGCCCTTCTCTTTGGTCTTCCTGTGTTGTGTGGGCGTTGGACAAAATCATCACTGCTCTTCCATTTAGAGTTTTATTTGTTAACTTCTTTTGGCCCAAAGCTGCTATGCACATAATGCCTTTAATAAATAAAAAAATTTTGGATTTCAATAATAATTTCCAATGTGTGGATGGAGGGACTAGGGGCTGATGCTTAGTTGTATAGTGCACACACTATACAACTCCAGTGGGTATCATCCACACAGCTGCCTTGGAAATAAGACTGTGGAGAATCTGACTGCTGTTCAAATTTCCCATGTCTGGATGAGGTGGGCTGATGTCTGACTATGTCTTGGAAAGTCCAGTCGAAAGACATGGATGAGATAACCAGCCATGGTATTGTCAGTGGAACAGAGCTGTGTTTGTGGATTTGCTGCTGTGGTTCATCTGCAACAGCAGAGTGCGGGTATTCGTTTGTCTCTGTTTTCTTTCTCCTTTCAACTTTCAAATCAGCCTCAAGCTTGGGCAAGAAATCAAAGCCCTGCTCATGCCTTCACTTTATCTTGGTTTTGTGACATTTATGAAGCAATCATGCATGATATTGGAATTCCACGGGGGATGCGAATCTGTCCTACAAGGGAGTTTGTGAAACCAGAACTGTCAGTCTTTCAAATCTTGAGTAAGAAAACACACAGGCTGGCATCAACTCTGTGCTTTTATTTTACTAATGTCTAATTGGAGCTCTGACAGGCTAAGCGAGCACATTCCCGTACGGCAGCATGCAGACTTGGTTTTCTTCAGGACACGCCCTTCTTTGTTGAGCCAGGTTTAGTCTCCAAGGTTGCAGAACAGAAATAAAACCAAGGGGATGAAGCATGTTCTATGGGTGAGAAAATACAGATGTGGTCATCTGTTTGCATGAAAGTGCTAATTATGTCTTTCTTGTGACCATCTCAAGGGTATCCCAGCTTTGACTTGTATCTTAAATATTTGCAGAAGGACGAATGTGGCTGTAGAGACAACAGCCATTTGGCCTGTTTGCTGATGAAAGCTGTATAATGAATCAGAATTTTATGTCTACAGGAGAGAACTCCAGAATTGCAATGGGCTGCTCAGTGGGCAGGAGTACATGGCCTTCAACCAAAGCCAAACTCTTGTCAAATTTCCATTTCACAGAATGTCTATATACTTAAGAAGGTCAATCAGCTGGAACAGAGCGACAGGTGGGAAAACCATGATGGAGGGTGAGACAATGCGAGAGATAAACAATGCCTACCTAGTTTTGAAAACCAGAGGGAACCATATTACTCCTACAACCTACTGACAAATTGTACATAGCAGATCAAGAAATATGTATCTAGGTAAGGTTTATCTAAGACAATTGGTCTTTGCCCAAGATTTATCTACATGACACACAGTAATTAAAAGTAAAAGACTGGTGGAACTAACCTTCTTAGGTGTTTAACAGACATACTTTGAGGTCTATAATAATTTGGTCAGAAGGACATAAAGAACAATTTTTGCTCCTTGCCCTCCTAGGTCGACTAGTTCCAGGGGACTATGAGCATCTCTCAAAATGTCCTGTAACTGTGGTGGGTCACCTGTCCTCTTGATCAAGGAGGCCAAGGAGACCCCACCAGAAGGACTTGAACCAGTGTCCAGTCTACAAAGAGGAGGGTCAACTCAGAGGAAACATCTCATCCATGCTTCCAAGTGAAGCCAACCATGGTTGAAAAGGACCTTTGACTTATCCTCCCAAGCCCATGTGACCCCTGAGGAACAGATCCTCAAACGACCTTGAGAGTAAAAATAAATTGGTATACCTGGGCCAACCGTATGGCCTTAAACATTCGAAAGGAAAGTATAACCAAAGATTAAAGGGTCCAATATAATTTCTTAAGAGTCCATTTGCATCGCTAAAGGCTACATAACAAGAAACAATGCCAGATAGGAGATACCTTCTTTTGAGTTGTTGGCC
>NW_008334665.1:1460325-1463770 GCF_000622305.1 Nannospalax galili | reverse complement strand
AAGGTTAAAACCTCATTTAACTTTATGTCTTATAGGGTTTATACTGAGTACAATATTGTATAACTGTAATAATTCAACTGTAAGCCTAAAAATTTACAGCCAATTTTGAAAAAGATACATCTTAGCTCAGAAAATTGTTATTTAATATGTCAGTGCTGATGTAATGAAATGCTTCTTCTAAGTATGTGGTTATTAAATAAATAATTTAAAATAAATAAATTTTAAAAAACTGATTTTTATTTTTTACAAAACTTATTTAATTATCAAAAGTTGTCATTTCTAGGACAAAAAAGGTAGAAAAACCAGCCTCTAATATTTTCTTGAGTGTTCAATGCAGGAGCCCTTCTGCCATGGAAGCCAGAGTGGCTGTCCGTCTGTCTTGAGCCACCAGCTGTGGTATTTACCCTGTGCTTGGTTGTGGTCATCTATGGGGAAACAATTGCAATAAATGAGTGGCTGAGCAGGGATCAGCTAACACTCAGCTTCCTCCACCCCTGGGCAGAGTCCAGGTTTGGACACATGGAGCCAGTGCAGATCCACAGCCCTTCTCCGTAGTCAGCCGCAGACTGAACCACAGAGACTCTGTCCTGGGAGTTCTACAGCCGCTGTCCCAGGTTCCACTGTGAAGGAGATGGCTCTGTGACTGTCCTCTCACAGTAACACTGAAATTCCAGCACTTTTTTTCAGAATTGAGGTAGCCAGATGTCTCCTCCCCTGTCCCTTCAATGGGCCATGGGTCTGTGTAGACAGGAACTTCAGTTACCCAAGAGTCATCACTGGGGGAACTTAGCTCAGTGCTCCTGTGGCTTCAGTTACACAACCCTTGAACCTCCAGTTCTCTTGAGATGTAAATAAACCATGGCTGAACTGAGAAAGCGGAATTATCAATTTGTTAACATCATTTTTCACATTGAATTAATAGGACAGGGAAGCAGGAGAAGCATACCAAACTCTATCACCAACGACACGGAATTAAGGGATTGTGTTATTGGAAGCTTTCTAAGGAAACCTCGAGAAGGCTAAGGAGCTGGGAGGACTGGGGAAATCAAGGAAACAGATCCAGCATCATGTGACTTGGAGTCTGGGATAGCTGTGGAAAGCTTCCAGTGGCCCTGTTAGTCGAATTTCCAAACTCCTTTGGTCATGTGAGCCCTTCTTTTTCCTAGAGACAGGGACAAGATCTTTATGCAAAGAGACAAGATGTGTCTGTCCTTCCACCTGTAAGAGAGAAGAAGAAACGTGTCCACCTAACTAAGAATCAAGCACCCCACCTGCAGGACAATGTCCATCATGGGGACACGTGTGGGCTACTTGCTGGTGGGGACAGAGCTCCTATTGGCCTGTCAACTAGATAGTGTGGAAGTTAGGGGTGGGACGGGAAAAAGTTGCAAGTCGTTATGAAGTTTAGAAAGTGGCTTTTGCTGGTCCAGAGTCTGGCATGTGTGAAGGAGGATGTTGTCCCCAGGTTACCAAGCACTAGTGTGTCTAAAGTGATGGTTGCTAAGTTTCCAGTCCATGTAAAGTTTCCTTTACATGAACCATGAAGGGGTTTGATGATGATTATTTATTTATGCTGCTGCAAACACATGAAATACAGTATCTGCTTCCTCTACAGGCCCCGCTTTGGTTCGGAACTGTACCTGTCATCATATGAATATACAAGATGTTATTTTCTGCTCCTGGCAACTTCTAAAACTCTGAAGCTTAAATGACCCAAAGACCTGCAGGCATCAGACTCTCAAAAATAGGCTTCAAAATCCATGCTCATGAGTGTTTCTATTTATTTCCAAATAGAAACTTTCCTTTGTGATTTAAGATGTGCATTGAAAGAGTCACAAAGAACAACTCAGAGGCAGCATTCAGACTGCGGGGTTCCTGGTCACAAAGTGGTGCTCCGGGAGCAGCATTGCCCCGGGCAGAGAATAATCACAACACAAATGGCATGAGAAAGTCTATATTCTGACGCATTTCCCTGGAACTCCGAGCATGCTAAATGTCACTTTGAATTTGAATGGAGGCATTTGCAAATAAGTGGTGTTATCAAGTGTCGTGCTTTCAGGGTTCTGAAGATGCGTATTTTTCATAATGTTATTCTGGAAAAATAGGCACTTTTCCTGAAAGTTTAACGTCATGGAGGATCTTACAGGATAAAACGGGTTCCCCCTCATTCTGCCAGACTCCTGTGCCCAAAGGCTGAGGCCATTTTGGCATGTCAGTCTAATACAGTCCTCTAAGGTCCAAAACATATTTCCATATTTTAACTTTGTCCTTCTCTCTCTGTGCCAAAGGAAGCTGGTTTTGCCCCACCTGTCTTGGGGTAGTTTCTGTTTATAAGTTGTGTTCTCATGGTCTGATCTGTGGACAGCCCCTGTCTAGTTCTGGATACAGGAGCCCCCACACAGGGAAAGTCTTTACTGGGAATCCAGTTCAGAAAGCAGCTCAGATGAACCTTAAGGAATGTAGGATCAGGTGCAGGGGGTTTAGAGAAGTGCTGCTTTCTGTGTGGAGGAACTTGGGGTAGTTTCTGTTTATAAGTTGTGTTCTCATGGTCTGATCTGTGGACAGCCCCTGTCTAGTTCTGGATACAGGAACCCCCACACAGGGAAAGTCTTTACTGGGAATCCAGTTCAGAAAGCAGCTCAGATGAACCTTAAGGAATATAGGATCAGGTGCAGGGGGTTTAGAGAAGTGCTGCTTTCTGTGTGGAGGACACCCAGAGGACAGCACTGCGCCCTGTGTGGAGGACACCCAGAGGACAGCACTGCGCCCTGGCCCCAGCCCTCTCTGGCCCTCCATTCCAGGGGACTTGGAGGTCCCTGTTTGCTTGGCGAGTCTGGAAGGGAAAAGTAAAAACCCCAACGTGGCCCCCTGTTCTCTCTCGTGTAGTGACGCCCCATGCTGCGGGTGTGGTCCCAGCTTTTGCAGGGGGAGGGTGCATTTGCTGGGTCTAGGATAGGAAATGCTGGTGTGAGGCAGACACTCTGAGGTGGAAGCTCACCTGCCCCTGGATACTGGAGTACATGGCATGAGTTTCACTGGCGATGAGGCTGGCATGGCGTGGTCACTGCTGCCCTCCTGAAACTTTGCATCTTTCCTTTATTTCTCAATGAATTCATAACTTGAGGCTGTGCTGTGGACATGCTGACAGTTCAGAACGAAGTCTTAACCAGGCAACAGCCTATCTCAAGGAAAGCACTAACTGTCATTTGAAAACGAGGTACACTGAGCATTCTGCATGTGTAAATGCCCTGGGTCTCTTTATGCCGCCTCGATGCTTGACTATTCAAGCGGGAAAGTCCACGCATTGTTTTAAGGACTTAGTCTTCTGAATTTATACAAAGTCTTTCCTGGGTCAGGGAGATGGTTCAGCAGGGTAGAGCACTGTCTATACAAGCATGATGACTCAAGTGGGGCACTCAACATGCTCCTCTACCCTTCACATGGA
>NW_008334665.1:1458301-1458683 GCF_000622305.1 Nannospalax galili | reverse complement strand
CCCATGGAAACAGTACAGTCTTTAAAAGTGACTCTGGAGAGTAATTCAACTATTGGGAAAGTCACAAACAATTGCTAAAGAGGAATAGAAATTGATTTCCACAACTACCACATTATGACTTTAAACCTTCCCAGTCTTCATCAAAAATTTATAAAATATTCAACTGGAAAAGAAAATATGGTCCAAGCACAATGGGAATCAACAGATTCTGCCCATGAAAAAGTAGAGTTAGCAGACTGAAACCCACTGTCTTAAATATTTAAGACAGAGAACTAATCAAGCCATCAAAGGTGATAAAGGTGATGGTGTCTGAACAAGCAAATATTGTCAGTAAAGGGACAGGCATGATTAAAAACAGAAATTCTGGAGCTGAAAGTACAGG
>NW_008334665.1:1454621-1456936 GCF_000622305.1 Nannospalax galili | reverse complement strand
CATAAAGCCAGTGAAGGTGACCCTGTGGACATAAAGCCAGTGAAGGTGACCCTGTGGGCATAAAGCCAGTGAAGGTGACCCTGTGGACATAAAGCCAGTGAAGGTGACCCTGTGGGCATAAAGCCAGTGAAGGTGACCCTGTGGGCATAAAGCCAGTGAAGGTGACCCTGTGGGGAACCAGGACACGCTTCATTGCAGTCTTGGATTTCGACCATTTTTCTATATAGTTTAAAAAGTAAATAACTACACGTATATATCAAAGGACCAATCTGTGAAGTCACACTCTGTCCATCTCAACTAGGAGGAGCGTTCACAACTGCGTTAGAGAATTATTTTTGACATTTACTAAAGCTAAAGTGGCAGCAACTGAAATGTCGTCTTTACAGTTTAGGACGTGGACTAGAAGCCCTCCCCTCCAGGCAGCCACTAAAGAAACAACTGAAAACAACTCAGAGGCAGAACAAAGAGAGAAATCAAAACAGCACAGTGTAAAATTCAAAGTCAGCAGCAGAAGGTGCCACACCTGATCTTGGCCAAAACGTCAAGAAACGGTGCCCAGGTTAGACGAGATCAGAGACAAAAGTAACTAAGATCTTCAGTAACCCAAGAACCAGCATGTCAAAGGAAGTCCTTCCACATTAGAAATTAGTTTTAGCATAAATATATTAAACTCCCCATTCAAAACCAGAAACGTACAAAATTGACTTAAAAACATAAAACTTCCCAAATATGTTTTTTGTAAGAAACTAACTTTTGATTCAGACACAGATAAGTTGAAACTGGAAATCTAGGAAGTGTTTGGTATGCTGTACAAGCAATGGGTAAAGAGGTGTGGATCCACACACTAATATCAAACAAAGCAGATTTTAACTCCATAAATATCAGGAATGTCTGTGCATTGAGATAAATGTAAATTAATAGTGTGGGTGACAATCACAGCTCATAGATACAAAATGGTACCAAAATACGTGAATCACCTATAACAGAATTAAATTCTCAGAGTCTGCAACACAGTGATGCCAGGACTCCCCATTTGACAGTGGACATAGTATTTAAGCAGATCAGTAAGAAACTTGAGAGATGGAACAACACTGTAAAACAACCAAGGGGAACAGACATGGGCCCCAGAAGAGAGAAGGGCCCATTATTCACAATCATGCATGGACCGTTCTCCAGGAAAAACCATCTCCTATAGCACAACCAAGCTTTAACAAATTTAACAAATAAAACAAACCTCAAAATACCTTCTCCAATCAAAGCCGAATCTGGTTAGAAATGAGTCACGGAAGGAAACCAAGAAAATTCAGAGATGTGTTCATAGAGAGCTAATCAAAAATGAATTCGATACGTGAGTTAAGAAACAAAATGTGGTATATTTATACAGTGGAGTTCTATTCAGCAGTAAAGAAAGATGAAGTAATGAAATTTGCAGGTAAATGGATGGATCTAGAAACTGTTATACTAAGTGAAGTAACACAGACTCAGAAAACAAACGACGCATGTTCTCCTTCATATGTGGCTCCCAGGTCCAAATCCATTTAAATTCCAGGTCCTTTTACTAAGATGATGCTATACAGCAGTCCCTTCTGCATGAAATAACTACCATCATCATGACTTCCGCTGAGCCTGATCACTAAACATAGTCACAATTGGGCTTGTTGAAGATTGTGCTCATTCATTTAAGGAGTGCTAAACGGGCTCACTGGACCCTCATCTGAGTATCCAACCATTCTTCTCAGCCAGCTAGTCCAGCCTTGGAAGACAAAAGAAAAATGAGGTGGAACCCAACTGAGGGATGCTTTTGGGAGCCCTTGTCAAGAAACTCCAATGGACTCTCATATGAACATCTGAAAATTGTCCTGCTCTGACTTTTTTCTAGTTCCCTGTCTAGAACTTGTAATGCTAATTACTCTTGCCTTTACTTCTCCTTCACATCTCCCATTCATGATTCAAGGACTTTCTTTTCCCCTTAGAGACAAGAGTTATGCAATTTGGGAGTCTTTTAGATAGACCCACTGAAGGGGCACTCCAGTTGCCTCATCCTGCATCCCTGTTCAGCATGAAAGACACCAGAGCAGTCTGCGTCCCTACGACCTATTGGCAATTTGGGTAACCCCTTCAGAGGATGGTGTGATAAGAATAGGAGGTAGGAATTGCCTAGGCAGTTAGGGTAAAAAGACCCCAAACAAAAGTGGCCAGTTTGTTAGCTAAAAGTCAAAATGTCCTTGAGACTGTTAGCAACATACTCTGTTCCAAAGGCCAAAAATGTCAAAAGTATTTGGGAGCTTGTATCTAATCCTTAAAAGATTTTAGTG
>NW_008334665.1:1450180-1454257 GCF_000622305.1 Nannospalax galili | reverse complement strand
CGGGCACGGAGTTAAACAAAAGACAATGTTGTAAACATTAACTGACGAAAGAGGACATTCCTACAGTGAAATATTATTCCGACACCAAGCTAAGGAGGTGTTGATAGAGGCTTCAAAATGTGTAAATACTGAAAACACAATTCATCCTGAAAGAGAGGACCCCAAAGGCCATATGATGTGAGGTTTCATGTATACTCAATATCTAGAATAAGTATGACCACAGGCACAGAGGCAGAGTCGTCAAAGCCTGGGATGTGACCTTTGTACATGGTAAACTGTTTCAGATCTAGAAATGGATGGTGTTTATATCACATCGTGAACTTACAAATGCCCCCTTTAATTTCATGTTACATTTATCTCAATTCGGTATGTTTTAAATCAATCACCGTAATTCCCCACATTAACAAGTTGAGAAACAGATATCATACAGATCATAGAAATTTTATCAATCGAAGAAAGAAGAATTTCACATAATTAAACCCCATGAAGGAAAATTAATTAACAGTCAGAAAAAAAGTCACTGGAACTTCCATGTAGTGATAGAATATTTGCTGAAAATGCCTGTGATTGTAATTGTAAAGATGTTAGGTAAAGATCTTAGGTAAAGATGCTACAATTTGGATCTAAAAGTGTCACCAGAGGGGCGTGCGTGAAGGTTGCAGTCCCAGGAGATGGACTTCCGCTATGATTGCATCCTGAGGTAATAACAGCCTCAGTGGATGCTAAAGCAGCTGAGTGCTGTGTTCAGAGATGGACTCTGTGTGGAGGGCCTGTCCACTGGGCGTGTCCCCGGAAGGGCGTGCCCTGTGTTCAGATCCTTCCTCTTTCACCCTGCACTTTCTGGCCATCCTGGGGTGTTGGCTTTGCCCTGTCACATGCTCCTGCAATGTGGCGTCTCACTGTAGTGCCACAACAACATAGCAAGCTAACCATGACATGAATCCGTCGAAACAGCAGACAAAATTTTTTACCCATTCAAGATGTTGCCTCGGGTATTTTGTGACAGTCTCAAAGCCAGACACAGTGGTGGAAGACTAGTTGCTTTCTTCCAAAGAGTAGAAAAGAGAAAAGATATTGACTGTCATGACACTTATTCAACACACTAAAGTTGCCAACGAACACAATAAAGAAATGAATTACAAGTCCTACCAAGAGAAAGGCGCAGAAAGAAAAAGCTTCTCTGTAGAACTGATATGTCTATCTACACAAAAATATCCTGCCGAATCTGCAAAGATAATTCCAGAGTTAGTAAGCTCAGTGATGCTACAACGTGAATTAAAAAGTAAAGATGCAAAACTGCTAACATTGTTCAAAACTACTTATGTGGTGCTCCAAAAAGACACCCAAAATTATTAAATAAATCTAGAAAAGTAGATAAAATATTCTGATTTAGACTACGTAATAAAGATATAAATGCTCCCCAAATTGATAGGCAGGTTTTTTTGTAATTCCAGTAGAGAGCCTAGTTCAGTTTTTTATTGACACAGCCAAGATGATTCTAAAATTTTTACGGAAAGACTGAGGAACTGGATAAAGTAGGATATTTTGAAAAACTAAAAGCAAAAACACAAAAGGAAAAATGAATAAAAAGATAAAGTTTACTTTATCAAAATTAAAAACTTTGCTTTGTGGAAAAATCCTGTAAAATGATAAATATATAAGCCATAGTCTTACAGAGAGTCTCTGTAAAGCATACCTTGAAGAGCAAGCTTGCACAGCATACAGAGAATTCTTGAAAATGGTAATAACAGATTTACCTCTAACATAGTCACCTGATTTTTGGTTACCATAAGCTGGAGTGGGTGGACTCAGCAGGGGTGTGGCTGTGGCTACCCACGAATTCACTGGATTGGTACCTTGGAAAAGCTCTGGATTTTTAGCATATTCATGTCAGCACCTAGATATGATTCTGTGCTACCATTTAAAGATTTATTTTTATTTATGTGTGTGTGTCTGTGTGTGCGTGTGTTTATGTATGTGTATGTGTTTCTCTGTGTGTGTGTGTGCATGTGTCTGTGTATGTGTATTTCTGTGTGCGTGTATGTGTGTGTGTGTGTGTGTGTGTGTGTGTGTGTGTGTGTGTGTGTGTGTACAGGCAGGTGTCTACAGAAAGACAAGAAGAGGATGCCAGATTCCTTGAACATATAGTTACAGGAGGTAACAAGCTATCTAATCTGCCGATAGGAACTAAACTCTAGTCATCTGGGAAAGCAGGAAGTTCCCTTAAAGGCTGAGCCATCTAACCAGCCTAGATCGTCTTAATTATCACTTAAAATATTCTCAATTCTATCTGTCTACAATAATTTTTGAGTAGTTTTACTGACAAAATTCTATTACAAAGTTTCAACAATACTGTGAAATTTATCACTGTTGCTGTAAAGTGCATTTGACATTTACCCCCTTTCCAAATTCTCCAAACTATGCAAAGTTTTATCAATGTAATCATGCTATTTCTTAAAGCAATTTTAATAGAATTTTTAAAAGTGATTGCTCCACGGGGATAAAGGGAAAAAGGAGCTCAAGAGGGGGAAAATAGGAGACAGGTGCCATCAAGGAGGAAGTGGGGGAAAGAGGGGAACTTTAATTCAGGAGCGAGTTGGGGGTCATATAGAGGGAGTGAGAGGAGAGATAAATAAAACTTAGATGTATGAAAAACCAGATGGAAAATAAATTAGTTCAAAGCCCTACTGAAAAATGCACATACAATAAACAGATGAGTACATGTGTGTAGCTGAAGGCTGTGTAACAAAAAAAAAACACAGTGCCAGGCAGGAAAGACCTCCCTTCAAGCTGTTGGTCAAGGTAGGCCATGCGACTCCCAAAGTTATACAAAGTATTTCCACAGCCCCAGATTGCCTTCCAGAACTTGAAGGTGAGGCCCTATTGCTGAAGACGGGCCATACTTTGGACTCAGGACTCGGAGCAATGGAGCAGGAACTGACATGGACACCTGCTCCCTAAGACCAGCTCTCATGATATCAGATCTACTACACAAGCTGCCAAGGGAGAAAGCCAATCAATGTTCCTAGCCAGCTGTAAAGCCTACAATGCAACGACAACTGGCCCAGCAAACTATGATATTGATGTAGTAGTGGCAGTTCTATCTTGGGGGTGATCAACAGCTATCTAATTGGAATTAAGGCCTCCTCAATGAGATGGAACACGTATGGCACTGAAAACAGCCAAATACACATGGCCGGAAGGTCATAGATCCTAGAGAAAAATCCTACTTTTGCTCAATCCCTAGACCAATGTAGTTTCTGACTTTATTCTAAACATGCATCGTCATATTTAAAGCAAGTGCACCTTTCACCGCTCATCAAAGAAGCTACTTTTTGCAGTAAATGGAGACTAGTACATAGTCCCGGAACTGATCAAACACAGAGAATAAGAATAAGCTTCTTTGAGAAGCTTAACCCAAAGAGACATATCTTCAATGCAACCTGTATACATAGTATGAACGCAGTTCTCGACTCTAACGAGAGAAGTTTCCTTATACAGCAGATGGTGATTACATTGGCCAATTGTGAATTTCTGTGTCAAAGAGACCACAGAGTGCTCATCCCTGACTAGGACGCCTATTTCAAACCTCTGCCTCCCAGGGCTCAGGGATCATTGTGGAACAGGAGGCAGAAAGACTGTAAAAGCCAGAGGGGCAGATGACCACAGGAAACAGAGTCTTCCAGACAGCTGGTCAGTTACTTATATGAACTCACAGCAATGGTGACATGCATGCACAAGTCTATGCACACTGAAACCAGACAAAATCCCAGCATAGACACAGGGAACCGGGTAAGAAATCCCAGCCCAACCTCAGGAACTTTCAGCAATTTATGCATACCAGCAAAAGTGAAAGACATGAGTCCCTCTGAACCACTTTCTTAGAACTACGTGTAAATCTGAAAACGTGTCAAAAGAAGTTTAATAAAAAAAGAAAGGAGAATAAAATAAAATTCTTTCTCTTAAGACCCTTAAATCTTGTCATGCTGTTAAAGTGAGGAGGAAGTTAACGATAGGTGATGTAAGTTGTTAACTATCTAGGTTAGCATGAACGTGAAGGGAGATAATGACCAGAAT
>NW_008334665.1:1402469-1449277 GCF_000622305.1 Nannospalax galili | reverse complement strand
AAGTCTCCCTTGGGTGCAGGAAGAGCTAACATAGCTAGCTGACTACAGGGTACAGTACCCAAACTCTCAGCAGCCAGGGGTGAGAGGTCAAGGACTACTCACACAGAAGACGTGGGGTGTGCTGGGAGGGAGATTTCAGTGCACATGTGTCTGGGGTGTTCTGAACCCTTAGACATGATTTGCTTCTTTGGAGGGATTCCCTGACTGATTCCAGCTTCTGGAGCATTCCATCATAATCTCTGCTTCACAGGAGGCCACCTCCATCGCTGTATCCCCATTTCTTCCAATCTGAGATGCATCAGTGAGACTTCCCATTTTCTTCAAAGATGGGCTCTGGATGCACTATGGTAGACGTCTGCTATTTTAGACATGTTTTCATCAGAAAACATAGTTCCTCAAATTTATGACATTAAGCTTTCCACTTGAACATTTCTACCTTTTTAAAAAAATATTATAAACGATGTTTCCACAGATTTTATTCACCTACATAGAGTTGGACATAGGAAGGTACAATATTTCTTCCAAAGCAGTGACTGAGTTATAAATATTTGGAAAATTATTCAGGAAGAAGATTAGAAGATGAATCGGAAACTTCATGTGTACACACACATGTACAATCATGGTAGAAGGGACAGGGATCTGGTTCCAACTTTCCTTCATACAGAAAGCTATGCCTTTCAGCCTGTAAATCTGGGCTGCTTAGCAGTGTTCCTAACACACATGAGGCACCTTCTCTAGAATCCCTTATAATATATGTTCTGTAGCCAGAGAAATTGTTCTGGCACTGCGACGGCTGAACTTGGTTGTCAACTTGACATGCTTAGGGAGAAGGAACCTCTTGGGGAATTTTCGCCATCACTTTGGCCTGTCGGCCTATCTATCAGGCAATTCTTTCACTAAAAATTGACATAGGAGGGCCTAGTTAGTCCACAGTAGCTGTTGCCAGCCCTGGTGGAACTGGGCTGTATAAGGATGGCACCTGAGCAAGTCAGGGGAAGCAAGCCAGTGAGCAATCTTCCGTGACCCCCACCCCTTTGGCTTCTGTCCGGGTTCCAGCCTTGAGCCCCTCCCCCGGCTTTCATAGGTGATGGGCTTTGATACCTAAGCTAAAATAAACACTCGTCTCTAAGTTGTTTTTGGTCATGGTGTTTATCACCCCCAGGGTGCACTATCAAGTCCAGGGGCAAAGACAGAGACCCGCTAGCTTTTACCATCTACACAACTAAAGCTCTCCCTCCTAGCTCCTGGTGACCTCTTCTTAAAATCTTATATGGAGCTAACAACAGTAGGAGTAGCCCCTCCCACAACCTCCAGGCTTCACGCTGTTGGTTCCTGTATGTGGTCTTGGCTCTGGATAACAGATTTTCCTCTACTTATGACCCTTGTGTGCATGTGACGTAGGCTGAGTGGAGGCCGTAGAACAGAAATCTTTTTTTAAAACATATTTTTGTTTTGTTTATTTAATTTTTATTTTATGTGTATGATTTTATGCCTGCATGTATGTAAGTGCATCCATGCCGTGCAGTGTGCGCAAAGGCATGAAGAGGCTGTGAGATCCCCTAGAACTGGAGTTACAGATGGTTGTCAGCCACCCTATGGGTGCTGGGATTTGAACCTGGCTCCTCCGCAGGAACAGCCAGGGCTCTTAACCGCTGAGTCACCTCTCCAGTCCTGAGAATAGAGCTCATAAAGAGGATGGGCTTCCCATGGGGCCACACATAAGCCCTTCCTGTCCCCGAGATGGCTTCACCAGTAATTCTACTACGTGGGTCACCAGCAGATCTCCTACTGAGGGTCTCCACACAGGGAGAGCAGACATTGTGTAGGTGATGGTGCCCTGAATCCTTGACTCCAGAAAATGGACCCCCTGCTGGCATCTCTTCCCTGACCATCCCAGCATGACCGTCATGCCCATGAATCTGTGCTCTCTGTTCCCCTCAGTGCTTACCGCATTCAGTATGCGGTGGTCCAGACCTCTACAGTCCATGGGAAACAGAGCAGGCCAGGTATCTACACGCATTCTTTATCTCCAGTTGATTCTGCTTATCTTTTTAAACACACATACATACACACACACACACACACACACACACACACACACACGACATTGTAGTCCATAGCCTGTTATTGCAATGAATTGGAAAATTTACAGGAGCAGATAGCTAGCATTTAAACAGGCTGTGGAGATGTGTGTGAACACACGGGGAAGTGATCCCTGTGCAGTGTTAGGAACTGTGGTTGAAAATATGTCAGGATAGAAGCCAAGTAGGGCCATGGTCTCCTGTCAGCCTGCATTTGCCAGACGCTTTCCTGTTCTTCTGTAGACCCTCTCTCAGTGCAGACATTAATCTGAAAAGCTTTAAAATGGAAACATTTTCATGGTTTAATTTATTAATAAGTCCATTTTATCTCATCTTGTAAGTAGCATGGGTCAGAAAGAAAGATTGGATCTCTCTCTCTCTCTCTCTCTCTCTCTCACAAACACACACACAGAGATACACACACACACACACACACACACACACACACACACATTGTCCCCTCTTCAGGATGCTGTCAACTTAAAGATGCCAGCGGACAGAGTCCTGTTTGATGATTTCGTCCCCGCCTCATAAGGTTGAAACACTTTAGAGCACTAGAAAGATGGTCTGGTTGGTTGCACAGCTGGGCTACGGGTGGGTCAACTTTGCTGTACAGGAGCAACACCTGTGTAGTGGGGTATTGTGAGCCCTGCTTGGAAAATCTGACATAGAGCAGTGGGGAGCTCAGGGTTGGGCAGCACTAATGGCCTCCTTTGTGTTGGGGGATGAAGCATTCCTGGAAATGCAGGGATTTTGTGGGGATAGGCTCTTGTCTCTGATATCTCCTTTGCCTGGTGGTCCCAGTTGGCAGGCTGTGGCTCAAACACCTGCTGGAAGCCACTTTTAAAGTTCATGCTAGGGCCAGAGAGAATCCCCAGGGGGTATTTTCTCAATGTCTGAACTTAGCTAACAGCACACGTTAGCAGTCTTTCTTTCTGTCTCGTATACATCCCCAAAAGCTCTCCACCCCAGACCTCCTCTCAAGTTAGGGCAGTGCTAGCAAAGCGAAGGGACAGCCTGTCAACATTCCTAAATTAGAAGCAGGCCTGGAGGATTGGGTAGGAAAATATCATCACTGCATATAAAATAATCCAATTCCACATTTAGAGGAGAGGGGGAAAAATCAATGCAGAACTGTTGCTTTAAAAACAAAGCTTTAATGAAGTCATTAACGATGACATATGGGCCGATAGGTAAATAGCCACTAACAGAGAAGGTAAGACCATCACAGATTGCCCACAGCAATTAGCATGTGTCCAGCATGCAGGAAGATTAAAGATGAAAATAAACAGAACAGGCCGGATTCTCAGATTCAGGATGGAGGAGATAAAAAGCCTACACACACAGACATGTAGTTACCTACACAATGACATGGCACAGAGGCTCACACACAAACTAACTGATATACATGTGCACATGACATACAAATACACAAATATTTAAGTCGTGATACGGCACACTTAGCAAACGAGAAAAACTCCAAAACTCTGCTTAGAGCGTAGAGAATAGTGGAATGAAAGAAAGACAGAGGGCAGGAAGGAAAGATGGATACAAACGGAAGGAAGAGCATACATAGATCTGGAGGCTATGGCCAAGACGGACATCTCCCCTCTGGCAGAGGGATCTGCTTGTACAGAGGCTTGGAGATGGAGGGAGTCTACCCTGTGCTAAGGAGAAGCAGCTTGTGGGACAACTTCACCAAAACTGCATAGAACAAAAGACATCAGTTGTCCCTTTGGAACATAAAAATGGTGGAAATCAGGACCATCGAGGACTGCAAAGAACAATGCTTTACCAAAACTCTGAATATGTTGCCCAAAGAAGAGAGGGGTGTAAATATCTAGTCAAGAACGTACACTATGTCCTCGGTTACATTAGCAACTGATATAGGGGACGGTCTGGAGACCTGGGAGATGTTCAGGAGGCTGTGGGCCGGAGTGTGAGTCTGTCCTGCTCTGTTAACTGTTTTGGAAACACATTGACAGACTCCCCAGCAAATGCATTTCCGTGGTGATTCTAAATCCTATCAAGTAGACAATGAAAACTAATCATCTTGGCATCCTACAGGGAGTCATGAGAGTGAGCTCTTTATGATGTGCTGGAAGTCCTTAAAAGAACTGACACCAAGAGTTTGCTTTTTCTCATGCCCCCCCATGTAAAGAGAAGGTGCCCCTACCAACAAGGATGAGATGCCTCACCAAGAGGTGGGCAAGAGAATGACTCCTTTTCCAGTGCTCACACATCAAGCCTTATTGGCAAGTTTCACTCTGATGCTAAGACCTGTGTAGTGGCAGTGTTAGAACCTAAGAGGTACCAACATTTGAAAATTTGAGTGAAATTAGAGAAAGTCAAAACTTAATTGCTTTGGCATTCGAGATGCATGCTTTCCATACTACTTATAAACTGAGTGATCATAATTGTCTTATTTCACTTCATGAAGCCACAGAATTGTAAGAAAATTAAACAAGAATGCCAAGATGAAGCAGTGCAGGATGTGAAATTGAGCTAAGGGTTCAGTAACACAATTTAGAGGTAATGCCGTCTACCCGGAGGCCACCGTGGTCAAGACTACAGTGAGGTCAGTATGGACTGAAGATGTGTCAGCAAAACAGTCCCCAGCGTCAGAGCACAGCTGTCTCCCATGACCACCCAGGAGCCCACGTGGCTCTGTTTCCCACACTTCCCTCACCACACACCTGCAGCTCTTTCTGTGTCCACACTTCCCTTACCACACACCTGCAGCAGCTCCGTTCGTGTCCACATGCCAGTATGGCCTCTGTGTCTAGGCTCAACACCTGTGTTTCCCTTAAGTTCCATTTCTGTATCATGGTGTCATGTCTAATAATTTGCAAAACCAAAGAGTTTTCAAATCATCAGACCATGAAGAAATGTTAAAGAGAAAAGTTGAGCCTAAATCCAGCCACTTTTTTCTTGAATATGCCTGGAGTCTTTAGGGAACGGTGATTTGACTTACACAAGGCTTTTCAAGCTTGGAAGATAATTAGCTGCTTTGATCCTTAAAACGTCTCTAGACAATAGGGAGCTCTGGTCCCTGGGTTTCTGAGTAACAAACGGCATGATCTGGCTTTTCACATGGAGCCTCATCACAGCAGTAGACGTGCGCCACGCGTTATGGAGGTTACAGAGCTGGCCTCAGCACAAAGTGGGAAGAGACTGGTGGGCCTCTCTTCCTCTGTGGATGACCCTGTCTGTGCTCACGAATTCAACGTCTCTCTTTTTTATTCAAGCACCGAAATTCAGCCTGCTTCCTTCTGCACCATCGGCCTAACGTGGCCTGCCCTTCCCTGTGTCAGCCCTCGCATCCCCGTGGCCACTACTCAGCCTCTGCAGCTGGTGTCACGTGCCCTGTTCTTACCTCTTGCTCCAGGCATCACTAGGTTTGAGCAATGTGGCCCTGTAACCCTATCTCATGATCCCACCTCGCCTACCCCACCCCTGGTGGAAGTCAGCAGCTACAGCTGCTCTTTCCTGACTGAAGCATCTCCTCCCTCCCCACCACCGGCATCAGCCTATTTACTGTAGATCACTCACTAGGTTTGAGCAATGTGGCCCTGTAACCCTATCTCATGATCCCACCTTGCCTACCCCACCCCTGGTGGAAGTCAGCAGCTACAGCTGCTCTTTCCTCACTGAAGCGTCTCCTCCCTCCCCACCACCGGCATCAGCCTATTTACTGTAGATCATGCAGCCTTCCACACTTGCCTGCTGCCTGGGTCTCTAGACGGATTTCACCCCTTTCTTTCCTTCAAGGGCTTCCTTCCTTCTTTCCCGCATGTTTCTCCCTAGCAGGATTCTTTCCTGAGTGTCAGACTTGCTGGCTGTCATACCCCATGTCTGTCTCAGCACTGTACCTACAGGCCTATCCTGGTGACATCAGTGAACAGTGACACGGAACCACTGAGTTCCAGGCACCCATTCAGAACGTACCATGCAAACCAGCAGGGCAGTTTGCAGAGTGTGGGCTCCAGCCCTACTCACCAAGCTGCAGGCAACCACCTGGTAAGTTCAGCCTTGGCAAGCTACTGAAAGACTGCATAGAATTTCTCTTTGCCTGAAAGCTCCTCAGCTGGTCAAAGAGTCAGTCACCTGCCCAGTTCTCTTTCTCTCCTTGATGTGGCAGTGTCCCCCTACGTCGGAACCTTGGAATGCCCTGCTGAAGGACTCTGAGAACACAGTGCAGCATTGTGTCCCTGGTCCAGGGCCCCCCCTGAGGACAGAGCTGACCTTCCATTACAGAAACTGGGTAGGCGGCTGAACAGCAGGTCCTGTCCATACTGCCCGGCACGCTGTTCTGACAGAAACATGCTTTGCTGGGAAGTAGCTACTTTACTTTGAAATATAGTTCTTAATTTTATGGCATATATGAATTGCACATAGGCATATATGAATTGCACATAGGCATATATGAATTATACATAGGTACATATGAATTATATGTAGGCATATATGAATTGCACATAGGCATATAGGAATTGTATATAGGTACATATGAATTATACATAGGTACATATGAATTATATGTGGGCATATATGAATTGTGCATAGGCATATAGGAATTGTATATAGGTACATATGAATTATACATAGGTACATATGAATTATATGTGGGCATATATGAATTGCGCATAGGCATATAGGAATTGTATATAGGTACATATGAATTATACATAGGCATATATGAATTGTGCATAGGTACCTATGAATTATACATAAGCATATAGGAATTGTACGTAGGCATATATGAATTGTTCGTAGGCATATATGAATTGCACATAGGCATATATGAATTGCACATAGTTATAGGCTCCAGGGTGATATTTGGGTCCAGCTATAACCAGCTCGGGTAGATGGCAGAGGCAGCACCTTAGGCATTTACCATATTTTTGTGTTGGGAACATTCACAATATTCTCCACTAGTTGTAGCGAAATATTCCGTTAATTACCATCATGCACAGTTCTACTACTGTATATTGAGAACAGAAAGCCCACCCCTCCTCTCCAGTCCACACTCTTCTCGCATCTGCCCTACACCTCTTACTGCTCATGAAGCAGTCTTTTCACCTCTCAATACCTCAAAATTATCCTTAGCTCCTTCCCACTTTGCATACACGTGGATATTATTCCTTTCTTTCGTGTTATTGACATTCAAAGTATAATAGAAGCCGGGTGTGGTGGTGCACACCTTTAATCCCAGCACTCTGGAGGCAGAGGCAGGAAAATGTCTGTGAGACTGAGGCCAGCCTGGGCTACATAATGACTTCCAGGCCAGCTGGGGCTATAGGGAGATCCTGTCTCAAAACAAAGCAAAGCATAATCTGTCTGTTGAAGAATAAACCAGTGTGATTACTCAGCTCGCTGGAGTTCAGCCTGGCCTTCCGTACCTTCCAGCACACTGTTTTAGTTTGCTTCTCTCTGACTGTCATAAAACACCCACCAAAAGCAACTTGGGAAGGAAAAGGTCTATTTCCTCTTTCAGGTTATGCTCCATTGTTGACGGAAGTGGGCAGGATCTCAAGGAGGAACCTGAGGCCGAAACTGAAGCAGAGACCAGACCGTGGAGGATGCTGCCGATGGCTGGCTCAGTTACCTTTTCTATAATGCCCAGGCCCACCTGCTTGGGAATGGTACTGCCCACAGTGGGCTGGGTCCTCCTGCATCAGTCAGCAATTAAGAAAATACCTCATACACCTCTCGCCATTTTGTGCGGCTGCCGGGACGTCACAGGATCTATAATTGAGTACGGACTTTCCAGCACAGCCAAAAATGGGGGGGGGGGGGGCACTCACTCTTCTGTAAATAAACCCCATCCTATTCTCTGTTAGGAAGCCCAATAAACTAGTTAGGATTAAAAACAGATCAAAGAGATTAAACTTGTTCTTAGAAAAAGACAACAAGAGGGGGTGTGACTCCATGTAGAGTGCTCAGCTAGTGTCTGAGAGACCCTGGGGTCCAAACCGGCATCACCAAAAAGACAGAGAATTGCATTACTTAAGCCAGTGTGGTACATGCACCCGTAGAGTTCAAGGCCAGCTTGGGCCATGTAACAAGACCCTAGGGGGAGAGAGGGAGAAAGGGGCAGAGGGAGGGAGGGAAGGAGGGATGGAGGGAGGGAGGAAGAAAGGAAGGAGGGAAGGAGGGAGGGAGGGAGGGAGGAAGGAAGGAAGGAAGGAAGGAAAATGCCTCATAGACATGGCCAATCTGATAGAGGAAATTCTTTAGTTAAGATTCCCTCTGCTCAGGACACTCTAGGTTTGTGTCAAATTCAGAGCTGAAGCTACAACACCCACCCACCGCCACTCTGAAGTTGAGAAGTTTGTCCTTTTCTGGCACAAAATGCCATCGTTGGATGCCTAGGGAAGTTTATTCACAGAATAAAAATTGCTATAAGTTCTCTCAATTTTCTCTCTTTGGTGATAATGTATGAACAACACATAATCTCTTACTGAAGGACTGGGAGGTCTCAAAAGCGCTATCTAAATGAGTTCAGACACCAATAAATGTTTGCAGGGCCTGAAATTTATTGGTTACTGTAACTAATTATTTTTAAATAGAGCTTTATATATAAGTAATATGTGCATAAATAATATGAAATGCAGTTGAAAGGCTCACATTGATTTTGAAGATCAATGATTTCTCCAAATTAATTACTAAAAGTTCTCTCTGTAACAATGCAGATTTAAAATCAGATTGTAGAGTATTAGCTGTAACTGCCTGTAATTGATTTGAGGATACTTCAAGTACTCTATTCTTAACGATGGATGCAAATGAAGTGAATGGAGATATGCTATTAGCATGAAATAAATGTATTTCAAAAATCATTTAGAAGCTGTGCAACTCTGGTAAATGAGCAACTATAAATACACATGGCCTTGTGGTTCGAATTGGCCCATGTTTAGGAATGAACTTGGATCAATTTGGGCATTGCAAAAATGCCCAAAAGCTGTGTTCCTGGCTGTTCAGCAGAATTTGAAAAATATGCATTATGTTATAAGATTTACAAGGGAAATTTTACCTAGCAAGATGAGCCTAGAAAGTCATTCGAATCAGAACATGTGGGGTCCTTTAATTCACCTCAAATCCTCACTGCCATGTGACTGTGCTCGTACATGACCTTTCTGGGGAGATTCCTGAACCCCTTGAAGGCCCCTCCAGTGAGGAGCTGTGCTCTCTCCCCACACTTTCCCACTGGGCTGCCCTGGGAAAGCACAGTAAACACAGAGGTGGATCCAGGACCAGACGGGACTTGCTGGGGATGAATCAACCCAGTGAGCGGAACTGTGCATTTTATCACAGCTCTTCACATGACAGAAGTAGAGTATGTGCTGATGATGAGCTTGAAGTTCAAAATCTTATTTGTGTTGGGGCCGAGGAATGAAAGACAAAGGTCTTGATACAGACGTGACTGCACATCCGACCCTTACAAGTGAGGCTGGAGAGACAGCTCAGGGGTTAAGAGCACTGGCTGCTCTTGCACAGGACCCAAGTTCAGTTCCCAGCACCACATGACAGCTAACAACCATCATGACTCCAGTTCGATTGTCTCTGATGCCCTCTCCTGGCATCTGTGAACATTACATGCACATGGCACACTTGCATATATGCAGGCAGAAAACTCACTCACAAAAAATTAATTTAAAAAATACATAGTGAAATACAGAGTGAGATACCAGCATGGCAATATGGACCTCTGGCCTTCACGCATGCATGTAAGAGTGCGCACACACGCACACACACACACACACACACACACACACACACACATACATACGAAAACACAGTCCTTGAGGACAGTTGAATCCTATCTAGGGAATTAGAGATACTTTGAAACTAAGATGTAGATATCTAGAGCAGTAAATCTATTCTCTTTTGCTTTGAAGTCTTACATTTGATAGAGAGAGGATGACACTTGGTTTGCAGAGTGAAGCAACCCAATCTGGCTAACTTTAGTGACATTACAGCGCTGTTGTCTACACACCAAACCTCTCTATTCTCATCCACAAAAACCCCGTTCTTCCAATCAGAGGATTTGCGTGAAATGAACCAAGCTTGGGCTCCTCAACTTGGGCCATTTAGCCACCTGCATGTGTAGAATCCTTTGACTGTTTTGTTTGGTAATCACAAACCTTCTTTTTGATCAGAAGGTTTAAATAATTGGTTTCTTCATCTTGTCAAAAAGGAGGAACTTAGAACTTTTCCAATTAAGACTATTACTTATTATTTTCCTATGCTAAAAATATGGTCGCACTCAAGTCTACAGTTGTTTAAAGTAAAAAATGGGCCTATGCGAAGATATTACGTAATCTGAAAGGTTGCAAAGAGCCCATGGCCTTTAGAAAAGTATTTTTTATTTTGACTTTAAGATACTATAGGTCACAATGTTTTGCTCCTTTTATTCTGAGGAAATGACACCTTAATTCTGTAAATGGTCTGGTTCCCACTATCTTCATGTTGAAAATGGTTTAAACCCTTTTGTAAGTGCATTTCAATGAGGAATGAGGACAATTATAGGGCTCCTCATGTTGTTAAGTATATTAAAGCATTTCTGCTCAAAGATGATTAAATATGGAACATGTATTTCATTAATATTTTATTAACACTGAGAAGTTTCCAGATAGAGGTGATTCATATTTTTCATTTTCTATACAACACACATGTTCTCATATATGTTATGCAGTGCCAAGCTCCCTCACACCTTGTGTGAAATAAAAATAAATACAGCACAAGATGTCAAGGTAGGGCAGGAGTGAGGCAAAGGAGTTCAGATTCGTTTAGGATGGTGGGCATTTCATGACCCTTATGATGCCCTGGCAGGGCAGGGCCCACTCAGCCTGAGGCACTGATAGTGACTGAGTTCCACTTGGACAATTCCCTCTGGAGACTAAGGCTACGGAAACATGCAAAAGCGACCACACGGAGCCAGGACACCTAGATATTTCCTTCTGGACTACCAATCTGTGCATTTTGAACTTGAAGTCTCATTCAACAACTTTAGGAAATAATTAGAAATATGAGCAGAGTCATATGAGTGAGGATTTGTAAAAGGTTCTTATTTGGGTAGGAAGAATCTGATGAAGGACTTTTAGATGCGTAGTCACTCAAGAAATTACTGTGCATCAAAACAATGAGATTTTAAAGTTTTAAAATGATTTTCAGGAGCACAGGGGATAGGTTTAAGAGGGTTGAAAATTTTGTGTAAGTGAAAGGTATGGATCAGGAATCAAAACAGCTGTTCCTATGTATGTCTCCACACACACAGAAGATTGTAATAAGCTTAAATTTATAGACGTTGAGTCAAGACTCTCTATAGTGAATGGAAATATGATAGTTTCTCATATAAAAACAGGGCAACAGACTTACTAAAAAATACATTTCTTTTTACTTCACAGCAGCTAATATGGCCCCTCCTCCCAATCTGGTTCATTTTCTCCAAATTCCAGTCATGTCACAAGCTTGAATTTGGCATCTTGATCTTTGAAATGATTGCATTTCTAACCATACTAATCAGTTGTTAATTACTTAGTTGGCATGTAATGCATGCTCCTTAAAGATTAAACGAGTTTGTAAAGATTGTTCTAAAGATGGAGCTGGCTCTGGAGAGAAAGCTATTTTCAAATCCAGATTTTCCCAGGCTGTACTTGGGTCCTTATCCATGTACTTGGAAGCTTTTCTTGTAAATTAAGAATATTATCACATGAATCTTCAGATTACCAAGGCGAGACAATGGATGAACATATGGAAGAATTATTAGCATGCATCCATTATCTTCTCTGGGGGAAGAGAGATGCATATAAATATAAAATTATTATACACAACAAATAATCAGCAACTGCTGTAATTTAACTTTGCATTTTCAGTTCCGAGACACGGTTTTGTGTTAAGGAACAGAAGCAATACAAACTCCTGCGTTCTAGTTGGCATTCTGTTGCTGTGATATAACACCGACCAAACGGAACTTGGGGAAGGAAGGGTTATTCCGTGTTACGCTTCCAAGGAGGCGCACAGTCCAAACGGAGGGAAGTCACGGCAGGAACTCAAGCAGGGACCAGGAAGGAACAGGAATGTTACCTCTGACTTGATCAGATACTTTTCTCATCAGCCCAGGCCCACCTGCCAGGGATGGCACCACCCACGGTGGGGCTGGCCTTCCTAGGCAATTAGCAACTAAAAACGTGTTTCACAGACATAGCTACAGCCAATCTAATGTTCAGGAAGTTTCCCAGTTGAGTTCCCTCTTTCCATGTTGGCAAACCCTACTAAGATTCTTCTCAGAACAGTTGATGACTTGCAGGATTGCGAATTTCAGTTGTAATTATGCCTTTCCTTCATACTCAAGTGGATTTTCCTCCTAGAGGGGGGGTACAGCAGTGACTGGGAACCCAGGTACCTAATGGGGCGAATCTATTCACTGTTCACCAGTGTCCCCAACATAAATAAAGGTCTACGAGGCGCTAAAGGCAGACATTCACAACGTATGTCATAAATAAACCTAGTGGAGATAAAAAGGCATGGGGACCTCAAATAAATATTGACAGTTAAGACAGCAATGGATGGGAGAGGACAACCAATGGTAACAGAAGAGCGGGCCTTACGCAGGCCAGGGGAAATGGCATTTTAATTATACCTAAGTTTTTATGAAGTCTAAAATTTTCATTGAAAAAGAGAATACATTTCAAGGTTTTGCAGAGTTTACATAACTATAAACACATTTGGAACATGTCCCTACTGTCATCGTTTTGCTAATCAGCCTTTGTCTTAGTGACCTCAGTCATAAGCCTAAGTTGAGAAGAAAGTGTCTTTCTTCTTCCTTGCAGAGTTCTGTTTGGAACATAGACATATTAAGTGGGTAGAAGAAAGGGATGGTGGTCACCCTGTGTACCTGCATTAGGACAATTGGGGAGTGAGGGGCACTTGGAGGTGGTGAACCCCCAGTGTTCAGCATTAGACAGCTCACACAGATGTGGGTGCACTCCTCACAACACTGTCCCTAGACCCCGGCACTGACTTCTGAAGTTGAACTGAGGCCATCCCTGTACCCATGCAGGCAACCTCATCCATAGTTGCTGCTAAGTAACAAGGAGCTTGAAATTTCTGCATCGAAGATGCCACTGACTACCAGAAAGACAGGCTCCAGCATGGTGTGAGTCCCTGGACCAGGGTCTGACCTTCTGGAAGCCACAGTCTCCCACCCCGTCAGACGATGGGAAGAAGGAACCTCTGTGAAAACCATTTGTGCAAAATCTGTGATGTGCATCCATAGATGGTGATGAAGCTAGATTTAACTGCATTTCAGTAAATTAAGTAATGCACTGTATCCTGTAACCATCATAGAAAAAAATGTATCGATTAAGACAGAAAGGACATCAAGACCTTTAATACAATTGTGGTTATTTCAGTCAATACTAACTACCTGGTTGTTTTAGAAGTAAACTGGAGGAAGAGCTGGGGTCAGACATGACCTTGACTGGCACCTGGGCTATTTGGAGATGAACAATTGTGGAACCTTCACATAAGCAACATGAAACTTGAATGAGAAGGATGCTTCGTCTGCAAGTAATTGCTAATGAGTTACTTATCACTCACAGACACCAGTGTAGTTTAAAAATAGGTGAGGCTCTTCTTGGTCTTCCAAGACAACCCAGAGAAGAGTCATCTCCTTCCCATCTAGGTTTCTTCCGCACCTGCTGTTGCCTCACCTCATCTCGTCCTCCACCACCACCTTACACACGCATGCACATGAGCACGCACACCTATCTCTCCTGAGCCCATGTTAGCTGCCAGCCGAAAGGGTGTGCACCCTACGGAAGTCATGATCCACATTCTTCATGCCTTTCTATGTCTCCTTAGAGGAACTGACTCTAGAGGCTCATTCTGAGCAGACCAGTGAGTTTAGCTTCCTTTGAGTTCATACCAACTCATGTCTTCATCCTCAGTCTCTGGTACCTGTTCCAGCATGCACACTGACCTCACAGAGCATACGAGTCTCAGGGAGGGTTGAAGGATAGAAGTAGGCTGAACATCACCTGCTGAAAATCAAGGAGGGACACAGGTCTACCACGGCTGGGCTTGGATGCTGGTCAGGCCTTAAGGAATGGAGCACCACCTAGACAGTATACCCAGGGGGTTCCCCATGTTCCTGCTGCCAGGAGGCAGGAGCAGCAGCACTCTGATAATAACCATGATGGATTAAAGTTCATTAAAATACCAAGGAAACTTTACAAAATGGTTCTTAATTAAATGGTCTCCAGCCAAGCTGCAGTCAAAATGTGAACTTTCTTCTGGTTCCATTCAATGACTGTCATGTTGACTTGTGGTCTGGGGGAGGGGGTTAATTAGTAATAATGCATCCTGTTTACCTAGTTCTTTTCATCTAAGATCCATGTGGTGCTTTACAATCATCATCCTATTGCTTCACACTGTGAGTCAATTTTGGAGCTGGGGATGGAACTCAAACCTCCAAGCTCTGCCATTATTTGTGAAAACAGTTCTCTAAGCATCACAAGTTATCTACTGTGGCATATGCCTAAGGCAGGGGAAGTAAGATTTGACTTACATCAGTATCTTCGTAACACAAAATGTGATTGCCTATTAGGGCATCTGCTGCGCTGTATTTCCTGAATGAGGCCTGCTTAGCTCTGAAGTCAGCCACAGACTGAGCTGGGAGATATTGACGCCATGTCTTCTCACGTAAAATGCTCACCTGGCCATGCCAGCAGCCCTTGTTGATCACAGAGAAGCTGCTTCTGAAGTAATTGATGTGTTTTCAACACAGCACGTCAGATGTCAGTCTTATGATTTCTAAATCTGGCAAATAGAGCTTTTTCCACAAGGAACCTTCTTATACCCTCTTACCTTGCTCTGAAGGGCAGGGTATTGTGTATACTGGGCTTGATTCCGCCTCAAAAAAAACTAAACAAAACAAAACGAAAACACAATGTGACAAATCAAGCAGCCTCGTCTCTCATGTCATCAAATGAACTAAACTCTGAGGTACCACATTCCATTCAGACTCCAGATACCCAGAGGGCCAGGCAGACCGGCTGCTGGATTTCAGGAAGGATCAGAAATTTTATGTCAAAATTTTTATAATAGAGTATATATCAAAGTTAATTTTAGAACTAAATTTCTTGGAATTTTAAAATGTGTTATTAAATAATATTCCAAAAAGTATGATTTATAAATCAAGGGGTGATTTATAAACAAAGTTGTGCATATTCTTAAAACACAAGCAAGTGTTGTCTGTTCAAGAAACCATCTTGGGGGCTGGAAAAATGGCTCAGCAGCTAAGAGCACTGGCTGCTCTTGCAGAGAACATGAGTTTGGTTCCCAGAACTCACATGGCAGCTAACAACCATCTGTAACTCCAGTACCAGGGGATCCAATGCCTGCTTCTGACCTCCATGGGCATTGTACAACATGGATGCAGTTACATACATGCAGGCAACATACTCATACACACAAAGTAAAAAAAGAAATCATCCTTTTGTAAATGATAAAAATTAAAATTTAACAAAGAGAACATAAATTTGAGAAGATGTGCTGGGGGACTTCTGGTAAGGCCTGAAGGGAAAGTGGGGGAAGGACACCATCATGACACATATATACATGTATGATATTTTCTTTTATTAATATAAATAATTTATTGAGACTTTCATACATGTACATAAGTGTTTTGATCAAATCCATGCCCACTCCCTCCCCTCCAATTCCTCCCAAATCTCCCCATCACTTTTTTCTGGTAACTTGTTGTACTCTGTCTTCTTTGATTTATTTATTTTTATGGGGCTTTTTGCTACTTAAACTTCCCCGCCTCTGAAGAGGTAACACTAAAATCTTTTAAGGATTAGATACAAGCTCCCAAATACTTTTGACATTTTTGGCCTTTGGAACAGAGTATGTTGCTAACAGTCTCAAGGACATTTTGACTATTAGCCAAGAAACATGCTACTTTTGTTTGCGGTCTTTTTACCCTAACTGCCTGGTCAATTCCTATCTCCTACTCTTACCACACCATCCTCTGAAGGGGTTACCCAAATTGCCAGTAGAGAATAGGGACAAAGACCACTCTGGCTTCTTCCATGCTGAACAGGGATGCAGGGTGAGGCAATTGGAGTACCCCTTCAGTGGGTCTATCTAAAAGACTCCCATAACTCTTGTCTCTAAGGGGAAAAGAAAGTCCTTGAATCATGAATAGGAGATGTGAAGAAGTAAAGGCAAGAGTAATTAGCATTACAAGTTTGAGACAGGGAACTAGAAAAAAGTCAGAACAGGACAATTTTCAGACGCTCATATGAAAGTCCATTGGAATTTCTTGGAAAGGGCTTCCAAAAGCATCCCTCTGTTGGGTTCTTCCTCATTTTTCTTTTGTCTTCGAAGGCTGGATTCTAGAGGGATGGATTCAGGATTTACTTTCAGGTATTTTGATAGCTGTTGGATGGTTAGAATCAGTGTCAGTTCCCTATCAAAGGCTTCTAGATAAGGGGAGAAAACAAATTTATCTATCATTTTAGAACAATAGCTGGTTGTCTCCATTAGCTACAGGTGGGCACTACAGTATTGGAGACCGAGATTTGAAGGGATCTGTTCCTCATGGGTCACATGGGCTTGGGAGGGGCTCCTGGCTCCTTTCTTTTACCAGTTCCATTTTTGTGAAGATAAGTCAAAGGTCCTGTTCGACCATGTCTGGCTTCACTTGGAATGAGATGTTTCCTCTGAGTTGACCCTCCTCTTTGTAGACTGGACACTGGTTCAAGTCCATCTTGTGGGGTCTCCATGGCATCCCTGAATAAGAGGACAGGTGACTCACCACAGTTACAGGACATTTTGAGAGATGTTCCATAGTCCCTTGAAACTTAATCAACCTAGGAGGGCAAGGGGCAAAAGCTGTCCTTTAAGTCCCTCTGACCACATTAGCATAGGTCTCAAAGTATGGCTGTTAAACATCTAGTAAGTTTATCTGGTTCAAGTCCATCTCGTGGGGTCTCCATGTCCTCCCTGAACAAGACGACAGGTGACTCACCACAGTTACAGGACATTTGGGGAGATGTTCCATAGTCCCCTGGCACTTCATCAATCTTGGAGGGCAAGGGGCAAAAACTGTCCTTTAAGTCTCTCTGACCACATTAGTATAGGCCTCAAACTATTGCTGTTAAACATCCAATAAAGTTAGTTCCCCCAGTCTGGTGCTTTTAATTATCATGTGCTATGTAGATAAGGCTTGGGTAAAAAGTCAAATATTCTCAGATAAACCTTGACTGGATATATGTTTTGTTCCTTAAACTAGTTGTAGAGTCATAACATCACAGCCTTCTCTCCAAGGACTCTGAAATCTTGCAATGGTTGTTATATGAAGCTTTGAAATATGTACCTTTGAAATAGTATGTGAATATTTTCATGACTTTTTCCATCTTTAGGACAGCATAAAATATTTGGGACATATCAAGTTCAAGTGCAGGGAGCCACTGGATAAGGAAATGCTTGCAAAAGAAACCGCAAATCAGCAACAAACTCCAAGTGATGTACTGCAAAGCAGAACTTAAACCGCAACCAAACATGTCAGCAGAATGAATGGATGGTGTGCCTGAGCCTGGGCAGTAAGCCTGACTTTAATTTTCTCCCCTGATAACCTCTCCCACAGCTTGCTATTTCAAAGTCGCCGGCCATCTCCCCGGATGGACCACTATTACCACAGCAGCCGCCTATTGCACAATGTTTAGTAACTGTACCCATCTTGATAGCTTCCTTCACAGTTTTATAACTGATGGAATTCTCTGCCTCTGGAGGTTATTTTGATTTCCCCTCCTCTCTGACCTTATGTTCTGCGCGAAGGGTTCTGTTGTGCAAATAACATTTGTTATGTTATCTAGAGAACTAGGCACACCTCTTCGAGCAGCAAAAGCAGAAATTACTGACTTTCCCCGTCCATCTTACCTTGTCACAGCAGCCCTAGGGGAGTGAAGGAAGGTCTCCTGCCTGCTTCAATACACTATATTTTTAATCTGATTTCATTAAGTTCCATGTGCTCTCTATTGCGATGCAGTGGATTGAAATTCTAAACTTGAGACCTTTGAATCTTTGTTCAAATCTAAGTGCCACAGACAAAGTCCAAGAGGCTTAAAGTCGGCCAGTATTTTCATACCATATCTTGGTAGAAAACATGAACGTCACTCTGTGCCTCTTCCCTGAGCCCCAGATTGAGTTTACTTGGAATACACTGTAGGTGTCTTCTTGTTCAGGGCTCCCTGCCCCTCAGGCCTAGTCGTGGACTCCCGAGAGCTGGGACTCACACAGGACCCCTCACAGCAGGCTGTTGTCACCAACACGGTCATTGTCCCAGCTGCTCTCTTCCTTCCCTCCCTGTATTCCCTAAAAATCTCAGTTCGGGGACCCCAGAGGGAAGCTACAGCTCACAGTGGCAGTCAAGGGCTCGTGGGAGCAGCTGCTGAACGGCAGGCATAGAGATGCATAGTTCTTAATCACAGGAAACAGACAAATGCAGACAAACTGAATGCATGGGAGACGAAGAGAGCACTAGCCGCCACACAGAGGCCAGCACAACTGCGGATCCCATCTGTGGCCAAACTGACATTGTCCTTAAGTTTTGCGGTTGAGCTGGGAACTTGGACTTTGAGAGATTCCTGAGATAAAAATACTCCGGAACTAATGTCTGAGCTAAGGGGAGGGGACAGTCAGGGTGACATAGAGAGAAAGAAGAATGGGGTGTGTTGATCTGGGCCAAGGATTTCCAGAGCTTGGGCTCAGAGACAGTGTCCTGGCAGAGACATGGGGTGAGCTGAGGGTCACCATGAGGATCACAGGAGGGTCACCAACAGTGTGGTGTACCATCACCATCTTAAATGAGAGTCCTGTTGTCCTTTGTAAATCACACTACACAGTATTTCACTGCAAGAACCACATGGGTTAAGACACTACACAGTATTTCACTGCAAGAACCACATGGGTTAAGACTCAGATTCAAATGCAGGAGGCGGGTTTGCTACCTGAGGCAGGAAGCATTTCCTACCAAGCAAATCGCCATCCTGCGAGCAGGAGCTTTAATAGGATCCGGCTCATGATCAGCCAGGATGTTCAAGGAGGCTATGCCCCACAGCATCCATAGACCATGCGGCTCTCAGTTCATAACACACTGTGGACTTTCTCTATATTCAAGATAAAACACATTGATATGTGTGCATGTGGATGCCACTTCCAGTCCAGGGCCATGGCAGGTAACACAGGCAGCTAGACTAGAGTTTGCTAGTTATAGGAAAGCCAAGGGCAATCTAGGTACAGATTTCTCAGAACGGGAACCACGATCTCAAAGCCCCAAAGATTCCCATCTTCTGGAAATTGCAGCCTGCCTCTAGGACATGGAGGTTTCATTGTTTATCACCCACATACCTTCTCTTCAAGGTCTCTGACTCAGAGTCAATTCTATTTATGTATTAAAGGAAATAGAGGGACAGTGACTCTGGAAATCTTTAGAGAGAATAGATCTATCTTATTGTGGTCTAAAAACCTCACCTAACCAAGGAAGCCCACGAAACCAGAGAGGGCCCGCAGCATGCAGGGTTAAGCATGTCCTCCCTTAGATATTCTTCTACCCACACAACACGCTCCTGAGGGTCTCGCCTTTTCTTCTGTTGTTATCTCTGTCTTCACAAAGAAAAAGTGAGCTCTGTGGAGGTAAGAGCTGCCTTTGATTTCCACCCCGAAAGTGTCAGTGCAACACTACGCTTCCTTTAGAGAAAAATCAATAAACCCAGTGTCCCAGCATTATGATACGTCATTCCACAAACATCACGGTATTAACAGTGACAGAGCACAAATTCAGCTCTGGGAACTGCAGAGTTAAAAACAACAGAAATGTAGTTTTGCTCATCCTGAGAGTTAAGAGGGCATTCAGAGAAGACCCTTAGTACATGTGTGACCTTAGTTCCATGTGCTCTCTGGAAAGCCCGAGTGGGAGGGCACTGGGAATCAGTGCCCTTGTCCCTCAAACTCTAAAGAGTCTTTACACTGCCGCATTTTTCTGGTTATTTAGGGATTAGTAAAAGTGGCAAGTGTAACAACTTCATAGTTGTTAATCCAGCTGAATTTAGTGAAGGAAAAGCCTGGCCTGGAGGGATGCTCAGTGGTTAAGAGCCCTGTTGCTCTTTAGAGGACTTGAACTCTGTTCCCAGCACCCATGTTGATATCTCACAACGGCCTGTAACTCTAGCTTCAGGAGATCTGATACCTTCTTCCGGTGTCCATGGTGGGCACTGTACTCACATGCACATATACCCACACACACGGAAATAAAAATAATAAGTACACGTGTGTAGTAATAAAATAAAGAAGGAAATCGGCAGCCATCGCCTGGGGTGCCCTTGCTTCTCTGGAGGTGGTGAAGCAGACACTGTCTGGTTTCCTCAGGGCAGATGTCCATAGACAAATCAATGAGGGCCAGGCTCAGTCAGTAAGTATAACACAGTGAGGCCAAAGGCAGCTCACCAGGGATCCATAGAGCAGTTAGTGACATTATTGCTGTGAGCAGGTTTAAGTCAATTTATTTTTATTTTTACATGTTTGAGCATTTTGCCCGGATGCATGTTAAGTGCATCACATGCATGCACTGTGAGAAGAGGATGCCAGATCCAAGAACTCTGGAGTTACAGATGGGCCAACTGTCCTAGGACCTGGCTATGATGGAGTACGGACCACTTACCTCCACTTCCTTACCTTAAAAATAAATCCTGTGCTAACTTCGCTAGCACATGTACTAAAGTTAAAACAATACAGAGATTAACATGCCCCCTGCTCAAGGGTCACAGGCAAATCTGTGGCTGCTGAGTATCTGTCTGCATACGTAATTTCTACTTAACTCATCAATATAGCACTTTGAAAGTTATCACAGAGAGCATAAGAAAAGCATGTTTCCATTTTAAACAGGACTGTAAGTTTTCAATAAAATTAAAATGACCAATTCTTTAAAGTAAAATAAAACCTTTTTTTTAAACAACAATTCCATCTAAACCGAGAAACGTGATCAATTGGATTGCCTCCCTCCCTTCCTTAATATGTGCACAAGCACACTCCCCCACAGATGCAACGTTGCCCTCTAACAGCTCTATCTATTCCGCATCCTCGTCTTGTCTCACCACAGACACTGCCAGTTAGTGAACCCTCCCCCATGACACTCGGGAACCAGGAGCTTGGGTAGGGAGCTGCTCCTGGATGCCAGGCTTTGCTTCCTTGTCTAACCAAGGAGTCCAGGGAGCCAGGCTTGAGAGGAATAATTCCATTTTTCCATCTAGACCTTGAAAAACCCCACCTGAGGTCTATAGTCCGTGTCGATGTGCTCCCTTGCATACAGGAAAACTCCCCATCTTCCCACCTTCTGTTCATCCATAATCTCGCCTCTACTCATCAAAACTCTGTCAGGCATGCTGTCTGCTGCCCCTCGCCCGGTTACATCCCACTAACAGTCCACGATTGTCTGCAAACCCTGCCAATCTGAGATGATCTGCAAGCCTCACCTGCGACTCCCTCTGACTCTCAGCAGCTCTGCTCCATGTCCAGGTACAGGTCAACACCATTTTCTGTGTAGTTCTCTCCAAGCTTACCAGTGCCCACTATGGTCAAGGTCGTAAATCAAACCCTCAGTGTGAGTGATTCTCTACTGTAAATATACTTGAAGAGTGATCTTTGTTATGTAATATAACTTGCAAGAATGTAAATACCATAGAACAACCATCACTGTGTCTACCTTCTAAGTACTGAATGACTGGGGGAAAGGAGACTAGCCCTTCCTCAATAAATGTGGGAAGCATGTGGGGGCCACATTGCATCTCTTGAGGAATGTTGGTGAGCAGTTCAAGCGTCAACAAAGCGTAGATACATATAAGATTTGAACAGCACTGAGTGGGCGAAACACGCAGGACAACGTGGTCATGGGACGTGTACTAGTTATTTTTCTGTTACTCTGATAAAACTTCATGACCAAGGCAACTTACAGAAGGAGGAGTTTATTGGGCTCACAGTCCCTGAGGGATGAGAGTTCATCAGGGCAGGGAGAGGAAAGCTAAAAATGGGATGTAGCAATGAACTCTCAGTGCCCACCTCCAGTGATGACTTCCTGCAGCAAGGCCACACCTCCTAAGCTCTGAAAACAGTGCCGACCACTGGGAACAAGGTGTTCAGAACTTGGGGCCTATGGGGGACATGCTCATTCAAACCACCACAGGATCAACGTTTCCTACCATCTTTAGTAGAGTACTTTGCTTCCATCTAAAGAATAAATATTTCCTCACCAAGAACAGCCATCTAGAAGTGACATAGTATTCCAAAACTCTTTACCTGGGTACAAGTGTCTCTCTGTTCCAGGCAGGTGAATTTCTCATACTGGCTTTGGTTTTTCTAAAATGGCTGAGGTGTCCAACCAGCAAGTTTATGGGTCTCCATTTCTTCTGCAGTTAAAATTATATTTACATGATTCTCTCCATAAAGCTGTTTTAGCACAACGGAAACTTTGAACATATTTCTTAAGAAATATAATTCTAACACGCATATATAATATGATAAATTCAGTGTCATAAAATAAGAAAACCTATTAAAATATCATTAAATGTAATTTTTTGTTGCAGAAGATGGGTTTTATTTAAAGTGTAATGTAGTTTATTTGAACCTGACAGAATCGTAATAACAAACAATGAGAAAATTTATGTGTGTGAATATCAATTACTTAGAACTTAACCAGGACTGGCAAGATAGCTCAGTGGGTTAAAAACACTTGCCACCAAGCCTGAGAACCTGAATTTTATCCTCAGAACCCACATGGTGGTGGGAGAGAACTAAGTCCAGCCAACGGTTCTCTGGCTTCCCCACATGACCCTGGCCCATGCACGTCCCTCTACAGGGTAACTAAATAACTACACTAATAGGCTTTAAAACATCATGTTATTTCTATTTCAACTATAATGTTCTCACTAAAACCAATACCAAACATGAGCATAGCAGAGTATAAATTTGGTCAGGAATATTTTCTATGATGAATTTTCCTTAGAAAACCAAGAACAGCCTTGGGCAGGTTATAAAAGGCTGTCTGAGTTCCATGATTTTGCAGTCCACAGAGGCTACATGTGCCTCTGAATCCAAGTTGCTTGTGGGTCTAGCCATGACCTCAAAAGACATGAATGTTGTGATCTTAAATGTGGAAGTCCCCAAGTTTCAAAAATCCCTGAGGTCTAGAGTCTGAAACACTCGATTTCCAAAAAATTAAAATCCAAAGTTACCTGATGCTGAAACAGAAATTTCAAGTATGTAAGAAAGTAGAAAGCTGGTCTTCGAGACTACAGGGATGGAAATGGATTGTGTTCTAAAGAGTCAATCGAGCCAATAACTGGATAGCATTAGTGTAATAGATTAGATCTGCTATAAAATGAAAAATAACAAAATATGAAAGTAACATGTATGCCTAAAGACCTACCTCATCTCTGCTATTTAGACTCAGAAAACGAAATCCCTAGAATTGGCATATTTTACAGTAAGCAATTTCTGCCTGCATATGATTATTTGATCAATAAAAGGAGAAGATTCCTCTGTATAAACAATTAGAAAAGTGTAGCAGAGAGAACGGAAGGCTAGACAGGCAGGATTTGAGCAAGCGCGGTGGTAAAGCTGCTGTGGGACCGGGATCTGTATCACATGACCTCTGGCCCAAGGCAGAAGAACGTCCACAAAATGTAAGTACCAGGACTCCAAAGCAAATGGGAGGCAGAAGAGGAACAGTCACCAAACACACAAAGCACTGGGTAGCCGAGTTTTTGTGAAGTGTGAGTTCTCACCTCCTGGGGTCCATCTCTAGCTGCTGGGGGTCAGTCTCCCTGAGTGCAGTTGGCATCTCCTCTCTTTGATGCTTTGTTTGTTGTTGTTGTCTGTGTTTTGTTTTCCCTAACACTGGTCAAGTGAATGGACAGCTCCTCGGTTCATAAGTCAGAAATATTGAAGAGTCCTGGCGCTCCTCGGTTCATCTGTCTCCCAGGGCTCCTCACTGGGGTTGGACTGGGAGGGAGCCACAGAGCTCCTCCTCCATTGGCCAAGCTTCCTCCCACAGCTAGAGGGAAGTAGGTTGCTGGCCTGGAAGAGCAGCAGAGGCCCTCTGATTCCTCATCAGGAAAAGCCATGTTCACACGCTCCCTCAGGTTCCAGGACAGAAACTTTTGAGGACAGACAAGACTGTGAAGTGGCCCTCGTTCTCCAGTCCCTGCAAGGCCAGCTTCGTCTTCCAAAGAGAAAACAGTGCCATGTGGTGATAAGTCAGGAGGATAATTTTCATGAATATTACTTAACAATTTCTTAAAGCAAGCTTGGAGTTGTAAAACAGCAGGTCAGACCTCGTGAGAACACATGACTTCCTCCATTCCCTGCAACAGTCTCATAAACCTCAGCAGCCCTCGGGGACCAAGCTGCCCAGGTTTACCTGGCAACTCTCCAGCTACGTCACCCACAGGTAACGCGGTTCCAAAGGAAGACTTTCCAACCATGTTCACCATGTTGCCAAGACAACCTCACAAGTCTGAGTGTCTCACAGGGCCCGCCAGCTCATTCCAGATCTCTTCATCTGGTAAAAATACATGAAAAATAAAAATATTTACCAGATGCAAAAGAATCACAGAATGTTTATGAGATCTGAGTCTCCCCTAGGGCAGGACATGCTGATCTTTGTAAAACAAGCGGTGACTCAGGCATTAGTAAACTGAAAATCCCAAGTAAAAGCTTTCAATAATCAATAGCACTATCATATTTTATATACTGTCTACTAAAATCTTGTGCAATCTCCTATATATTCTGGAAAAGGAGAGAAAGGCCTTGATATTTGAGAGACAACTGGGAGGAAGCAAATGACGTAATAATACAGGGATTCATCACTTTTTACTTTTAATACATTAATGATGGTATTAAAACAGGTTTATCATAATTTCAACATGTCTTGGATTAATTAAGCATTTAATTTATAGCAATTAAGAATTTCTATCCAAAATTAAATAAATTTTAAACTATTTTAGGACAAGAACTTTATATTCCCAAATTATACTTTAAAAAATATGTACTCTCAGAAAAGTAATAGTCACCTGAAAATAATCTTATGATACTTTTATTTCTAATAGGTTTTTGTGACTATCTTAATTATTTTATGCTGTCTACCATGTGCTATATTAAACAGCCTCAACTAAACTCAAATTATGAAAAAAAATTATGCTCTTCCACACAAAGAGACATGACACTTCTTTGGAATCCAGTGGTTTGCTACAATAGCTCGTAGAGTGTAGAGTGGTTATTTTCAGTCACAGACAGTGGTGGTGACATGTGAGTAACAACCTGGGTGTAATTCTTATGACACAGGTGACTAAGACACTTTATCAAGTACACGTTGCTCTCTAGATCTTTCTGGAAGGATCTACATGTCTATTGATAACTGTTAGGTAAAAGAAGTGATATGATTAAAGCCACTGTCTACTGGAAGATTCTGGGAAAGGGGAGACACTGTCTTTACTTCTGTACCCACTGGTGGCCCACCAGGTTCCCCTGGACATTTCCAAACACATGCTCACACATATGGTCCTGATTCAACTCGGTGGGTCCAAAACAGAAAGACATGAATGTGGAAAGGGATTGTGGGGAGCAGGAGCAGGAGGGACATAAGGAAGGGGTGAGGTAAAATGCATTATATACATGTATGAACACATCAAATATTCAATTAATAAAAAAATATATATTGAAATTTTTTAAATCATTCAGGTGCTTGTTTGCTGTTAGACTAACTGCCACGAGGAGCAAAGTTGGCCATCATCAAAATATGGAGAGTTCGTAAGAATTGGAACAACGTCCACCTTATCAGTGCTATTAAATTTTACATTCCCCTTATCAGAATAAGAAATGAAATAGAGTCACAAAAGTAGTGATAAATATTTACTATTATGGAAATAGTTCCTTTATTTCAGATTGGGGATTTCCAAGTAATTAAAAAATTAAAAGTGATATAGAGAACAGGTAAGTGGCTGACCTGACATCTCCCAAGAGGAAAGGGTTGAGCAAAGTCTTAAAATGGATTCATCAGACAAGCAGGGCAACGTCAAAGAGCCCCGTGCTACAAGAGACCCTTGTAAAGAGCCCCATGCTACAAAGAGACCCGGTGAGCAGCTGGGCTTTCACACCCCAGTCCCTAGACTCATCTTCCAGAGCACAACAGATGGGCGTTCTATTCGCTGGCCTCTAGTATAATGTCCCTACACTACCTTCCACTGCCCTTCAAACCCTCCCTGCAGCTCTGCTCCCCAGCTACACTGGGAAGTCAGAGATGTTTCACTTGTTTTACAATAACAGAGCACCCACCGGCCCATCCAGTTCCACAGACCATCATCCCCTCTGGAGGATCTGACACCTTTCTGAGTAAGTCCAGGGCTCTACGCCAATGACTAACACACCGATCAGCATGCTGGGACTCAATTGTGGTTTGTAATTCTACCAGTTGGAGTCTCTTTTCTTTATTTACTTGTTTATTATGTGAAATCTGACACAAAGCATAATTTTAATATTTGTTTGAAAGAAATTCAATTATAGAGAGTTGGATTTCATCCATAGTTTTTCTCCTTTTGGGATCTGAAGTTTGGGGCTATTGTATAGCGATTGCAAATGCTATTGATTACACAACCCTTCCAACAGCCCTTCCCCACACTGATCAATGCAGCATGTTGTAACTCCATACATTTCAATGACTCTTTACTACTAAAGTGTATTTAACTATAACAGACTCCCTTGAGTGTGTTCTGTGTGCTTGCTTGTTTGAATGGTGGGACTGTGGCCCACAGACCCACTCCTGACCTTCCAGCATTCCTCTCTGAATAACATCTCCGAAACATCTCTGTGTAATCCATTTATTTTCAGATAGGATTCCATTATACCAAGAAATGTCTGTACAGTGCTAATCAGAAATGTCTACACAATATTGATCTGTGAGGTGTTTTACATTGAATCTCTTTCCTTTTATCCCCTTCACCTTTACCTTATGTGCAGTTAATGGAACAATGAGAAATAAGTCAAATACGTGCTAACCCTTAAAATTATTTTATTCCATACTGTTGGACTGAATTGCCAATTTATTATCTACAAAAAAGTGTATAAATCATAAAATTGGTGTAGCAGAATATTTTGCAGTGGAGTGCCCTAATTCGCAAATGCCTCCATAGTAATAATAACAAAAAACAGGAAAAGGAAAAGAAGATGTTAATTTTCTCAAGTGAACACATTCTGTAAGCAAATACACTACATCCCTACAAAGCAAGTCATCTTTCACACACTTAAATCAGTTCACATATTTACTGTCTCATGGTGAAGCCCTGTGCTGGCAGGGAAGGTGTAAAGGCTAAGCATCCAGGTCAGCGCCCTAGTAGAAGCAGACCGCAGCCTGTGGGTCACTGAGAGCTTGAGGCCACGGAGGCGCAGGGGCTCCCACACCCAGGTAGAGGGAAGGCATTAGGACTGTGTCCCACGCATGTCTTAGAAGACGAACATATCCGATCACATTGAGAAGTGAAGGGAGTAAATAGAATGGTCCATCCAAGACACGAAAACTGAGGCAGCGAGGCTTCTAACCTTGTGAAGAATGAGTAATTCAGTCAACTGAATCTTGCAGAAGTCGGGGCTGGCGTGATAGGGACCGTATTACAAGGGAACTTTCTCTTGAAGTTTGAGGGATGTCACCCGCAGATCTTATTTAGGGATTTAACAACTGAATTTTTAACAACTGAAGATCACACCAGTAACTGCAAGAAAAATCAACCAGGTAAAAAGCATACGCAGCAGCACTTTACGGGTGCTGAGGTACAAACAAGGCAGCATCAGCTCCTGCCCAGAGAGCAGGTGTGCGCAATGGAGTGCAGCGTTTAAGCTTTCAGATGCAGTGCTCGTTTTCATCCTTGCCACCAATCTGTGAGGTAGGTGAGGTGAGGAGCTTTATCACATCTGAGGATACTGATCTCAGAGAAGTTAATATCTCCAAGATAACAGAACTGGGATGCTGTTCGATGAGAGTGTAACTGTAAGTGCATGCTTTCAATCATGTTAGGGAACAGAGGCAAAGATGCTGTCCGGGTGCAGAGTGGCGACCTTGGAAGTGCAGATGCATACGGGGAAGGATGTCTGCGGGAGTTACAGAGGCGCTAGTGAAGGAGGCCCAGGGGCCCCAAGAGGACAGCTTGCACAGCCACTAACCCGACACCCAGATTTCCTCCACAGCAAGCAGCAAGGGGGAGCGGAAGACGCAGAAGCCGGCTTGGTTCCCTACAGGACACAGTCGTTGCTGTTTTCACGCAGGTATGATCCCCTTTTCCCTCGTAGACACAAACTCCAGGGGTCTTGACACTGGCTGAGTGGGGCTTGTTCCTCTACCCTCAGCGCTGGGAAAAGCCCCCAGCATGCCATGCCATGGGTGGTGGGTAAACACTCCCCTGAACGGTGAGGTATGAAGCAATGTGGGAATAAAGCTACCACCCTCATAAACCACAACAGGTCCTGCCAAGGATGAGGTGAAATTCGAAAACTGAGGATGATGTAACAGTGACTCTTTCAACAACCGGGCTTAAAGGTAGCAAAAAGTGTTTTGGAATTTGGGAATCCCTGATGTTTTATTGTAGACAATGCTATAACTAGATTGACTTTTTATATATGTTATTATTTTTATTTTACGTGTATGAGTATATTGTCTGTGTGTATGTAATTGTACCCGTGTCGTGCAGTGCCCGTGGAGGTCAGAAGAGGGCGTTGAATCCCCTGGAGCTCCCCATGGTTGTTACCCATGTGTAGGCATGTGAGAACACAGAGGGAGGGAGACAGCCATTGAAAGCCCAGGAGAAGGATCCCAAGGGATCAGCCCTGCTGCACCTTCATCTGGACTTGCAGCCTCCACAACTATGAGAAAACCTTATCTGTTGGATTAGCCAAACATCCATGGTGCTCTGCTAGGGAGCCCAGGGGGACCGACAGGACCATCAGTAAGGTAGACTGAACTGACCTAGAAAACAGAATAATGAATTCAGAGGAATACACAGCAGCATGGGGTTTGATCCGTAGCTTGAATTCACAGTGGAGAGAGGAATTTGTAGCTGGTAGAAATGAGGACACATTGGGCTCACAGAGGTGTGTAGGGCATAGAGTGGGTTTTCTGGGTAGAATAGGAGGCCTCCGTGAAGAGCACCAATGTGCTTTAGTCCCAGCCCACGCTGGAAAGGAAACCAGGGCCCTTCCATAGTCTCAGGTATTTAAAGTTGCCCTGACCACAAAACAGACACTCAGGGACTGTCCGCAGGATGGGAGAAGCTGTAATTAGGCAGCCATGCCAGAAGCCAGGGGAGCCCTGTGCTGATGCCCTGGGGAGGGCACAGGAGCCCTGTGCTGATACCCTGGGGAGCCCTGTGCTGATACCCCAATTCTCTATGGCTTCCAGAAGGAGACTCAAAGACAGGAAATAAGTATGAAAACTGGCCAGTAACCAGTGCCTGTCATGGTGCTCAGTAAAGACATATGTCTGAGCTGCTGTAGACATATATCACAGCAGGAGGCTTGGAGGGGACACAGCAGGACGTCTCTGCAGGCAGCTCAGAGGAAGCAGCTTGTCATCCCAGAGAGCGGTCAGAGGACTCAGGAGCAGGGGGGGAGCTGCAAATAAAGGCGATGGACGTGCAGACGGCCCGCAGCCTAGAAAGACAGAGACATCAGCACAGAAACTTGCAGTGAATATGCTTGAAATGGCCAAAGCTTTAAAATGAATAGAGAGTATACGAATAATAATAAGAAAAACCTACTTTCTGGAAATTCTAGTCATAAAAACGTGGCTGATTAATTAAATCAAAGTAAGCTTAGATATTAGGAATAGGTCACTAAGCTCTCTTATCAAAAAATGTTTTGCAAAATTTGGGGAAAGCACACAAAATAGACCAAGAAAACTAGGAGACACATTTTAGTTACGTTTCTGTTGCTGGGATAAGCAACCATGACCAAAAGCCACGTGCGGAAGAAGAGCTCATTTTGGCTTTTGCTTCCAGAGGGTCAAACTTCACAATGGCAGGGGAGGAAAGGGAAGAGGCAGCCAGGGCAGGATAGCTCGACGCAGCCAGGAGGAAGTGGCAAGTCTCCAGAGCCAGAAAGCTGCTCATTTTGGCTTTTGCTTCCAGAGGGTCAAACTTCACAATGGCAGGGGAGAAAAGGGAAGAGGCAGCCAGGACGGGATAGCTCGGCGCAGCCAGGAGGAAGTGGCAAGTCTCCAGAGCCAGAAAGCCGCCCCAGCGATGTGCTTCTTCTAGCAAGAATACAACTCCCAAAGGGGCCACTACCTTCCCAGACAGCACCACCACCTGACCAAGTGTTCACGTCTGGGAGCCTCATTCAAACCACAAGAGACAGAATCCAGATATTTAAAGAAAAAAGCAGTAAATTAGAAGAGAAATTCCAAAGCCCATCGAGCAAGGCATCAAGAAAAGACCGAATGAAGGGGCAAGGACTGAAGAAAGACGGTGAGAATGCTCAGAGCTGAAAATTACTAAATTTCTTAAAGGGCTAGAGAAGGACCATCACAGACCCTTGAGCATGGCCTTGGATATCATCTTGAATGGCGAGGGAGCAACAGACAGAGGGAGTTGGCACAATTCCTTTCAAACAGCAAATGAGGGTAAGTGCAGCCTTGGGAGTGAATGAAATCCTCAGCCACTTTCATAGAACTTGGTCCCTTTTTTCGGGTATTTTAACTTATTATTATCTTTTATTGGGGTCTGTCTGCTGTCCATTTCCCCAGTTTTTGCTGAGTTTTTGTCTGCTTGAGTTCGCATGGGTCTTGTGCATGCTGACACCATTGCCGTAGCAGGGTCCCAGGAACCTGTAGGACTCCATTTCCACATGGCCACACCTCCTCCCTGGCTCTTACCATCTTTCCTCTCCATCTTCTACAATGATCCTTGAGTCCTGGGTGCATGAAGTGTCCTTTTATCAACCATACATGAAAACTAAACACAGACTACAACATGCAAATTGCACTGCCCTATGAGGTCCCCAGAGAAATCACACATATAAATTAAATAAATACATTGAAATCAACTCTGTTTAAATGACCATCTGAAACCTAAATAAAACCTTTGCTTTGAATGTATCTAGATAATCTTGATCTATTTTCAGGTGAGTGATAACTGTCCTCCTTTTACTGTGGTGAAATGTTTAAATGTTTTGTATTTTTAAATGTTATGTATTTTATTTATTTTATTCATTTTGGGGCTGCACGTGCATACCAGGGTGCAAGTGTGGGAGTCAGAGAAGAGCCTGGGTCACCTCATCTGAGGCAGGTGTTCTATTGTTTACTGGGGACTCTGGGTTAGCCTGCAAGCTTCTAGAATGCTCCGCCTCCTCTCCTGCATAGAAACCCTGGGATTCTAGCTGTGTTCGCTGTGCCTGGCTTCATGTGAATTCTGATTATCTAAACTCAGATCCTCATCTTGTACAGTGTGGCCAGCACTCTTCACACGTAGCTAGCTATCCAGCCCTGTGTGGCAATTCTTAAATAAGAAGGTCTCTACATTTAAAGGAAATCTGGTATTCTCTTTTCTTCTGAGGACAGTGTTCACACTTCTGAGGAACTTCTGTGGCAGCCTACAAGATATGGAGGATTCCACAGGTATGAGTGTGAGCAACTGAGCTTGGAGATTCATGCCCATGTCCTTGAGGCAAAGATTTAAACCCAGGCCTGTCCTGTGGCACCTGTGGCTTCATGAGTTCACAGGGAATTTCCAGAGGAGCACTCCCTAAGAAACCACACCAAGTGGATGTCAGGAGCTGGGAAGGAAAATCTGAGTGACCCCTCCATTGAAAATCATTTACTGCAGGACTGGAGAGATGGTTTAGTGGTTAAGAGCACTGACTGCTCTTGCAAAGGACCTGGGTTGGGTTCCCAGCATCCACATGGTGGCTAACAACTGTCTGTACTTCCAGTTCCAGGGGATCTGATGCCATCTTCCAAGGTGTCCCAATGGGTGCACCTACATACATGTAGGAAATACACTCATACACATAAGATAAAAAAAAATAAAGAAAGAAAGAAGAACATCATTTCCTGCAACCCAAGTCCATGAAACTTAATATCCTAGGCCTAGGAATGTGTTCCATTTCATTACCTCCAGCTCATGGGTGTGAATCCACAGGCTTAGAACTACCTTTCTGATTTCTCTAGAAAATGTCACTCTGCTTTGACCCTGGCCAGAAACCAGAGTGAGCTGGTGCATACCTGTGTACTGGATGCCATTTGATACTGGTATATCCATTCTCTTCTTCCAATATTTAGTAGACCAAATGGTGAATGACATGAACAGAGATGATCAAATTTCAAAGTTGGAAACAAGCAAGACCACCAACTCTGTCCCTGGGCTGGTTCTGATTTTGTCCATGCAGAACCAGCCCAGAGTGAGATCCAGTTAAGCCAACAGGAGTGGGCAGAAGGGCACTCTAAGTCACACCAGCGTCCTAACTAACCAATGACCAACAGTGGTGAGAGTCTTGTAGTGGAGTCAGGCTTGGTGGTGCTTGAAAGGTGGATGTGGGAGAATCAGGAGTTCAAGGTCACCCTCAGCTATACAGACACCGTCTCCGATTAGATTTGCTGCATCCTTTAATTCAGCAACAATTTCACAAAGAGATCATGTTGGCAACTACTGTCACTGTCTGCTTTTACTGTGGGAGAATCAGGAGTTCAAGGTCACCCTCAGCTATACAGACACCGTCTCTGATTAGATTTGCTGCATCCTTTAATTCAGCAACCATTTCACAAAGAGATCACATTGGCAACTACTGTCACTGTCTGCTTTTAATGGTAATTCTGAAGATGCTTTCCCACATTCCTTTTAGAGCTTTCTTTTTAAACGTTTGTGTGTCAACTGCATGTATGACGCCAGAGTCTACATTTGTTAAGAGTGATATGGAGTTGGAGAGAAGGCGCAGTGGCTGAGAGCACTTGCTGCTCTTGCAGACAAAGGGAAAGTACCACCTCTGGGTACCTAAACTGAGTCACTCACAACCACCTGGACTCCATTCCCAGGAGACCCACTGCCATCTTCTGGACTCTGAGGGCACATACACACATACAAACACACACACACGCACATGCATACTACATATACTCACACAGTCATGAACACATAGACATAAATAAAAATAAAACCTTTAAGTATGATGTAAACATATATGTTTTATGTCTTCTTGAGACAGGATCTCTGTGTACCCCTAAGTGACCTGGAACTTGCTATATAGGCTGGGCTGGCCTCAGAGCACAGAGATCGTCCTGCCTCTGCCTCCCAAGTGCTGCTTAAAGGTGTGCACCACCATACCCAGCTTGATATATATCTTAACATAAACCCGTAGGGACAGATTAGAGAACACTGTTCTCAAAAATACAGTCTCATCTCCATCCACAGATCATACAAAGCCATTACAATTCCCCAGGAAGATGAATCTTTCATCTCTGGCATAAGGGATATTTGGATACCCAGTTTTGGTGCAATTTTTAAGAGCACTGGAAAAGTTCTCCCCAAATCGATCCTTGTTGTACCTCAGATGTCCAACCAATCCAGCCATTCATTTGAGTTAAGAAAATTGCCAGGAAGACCTCTATTAAAATGCAAATGTGTTCCCGGGGTGGGGAAGCATACTAAATCATTATCAGCCATTAACACTTTAGACCAAAATTAGTTTCAGATTTATTAGCCAATTACTTAAAGTATGGAAGCAAAGCCATGCCAGGCACTGGGTAGGTCAGAGTAAGCTGTTTGGGAACACTGCAAGATGGACAGAGCTGTGGTCAGTCGGGTCTTGGACTGGCTTCTCAACTTTTCATTATATAAGTTTTTTTTAATGAAATAATATGCAACTTTCCCACACGAAAATATCTCAAAAGTATCGATGAAGCAGAGGTCAAGGTCAAGGCTCCAGCTTTTCATCTGCTGTGCATGCTTCTCCTGACCCTGGGGCCGTCCAGACAGCAAAGTAGGAGACCTTGGAGAGTATCCACTGCCTCCCTCTGTTCTTCTGGCCTTTTGCTGGACACAGGCTCCCTGATCGATAGTTTCCCAATTTACAAAGGTAGAAAGTGCTGGGAATTCGGAGGAATTTGGATATTTGTTCTGGAGCCCAGTGTGACAGCAGGCTCTGGTACCAGACCCAGATCCAGGCAACATGGCGGGTTGAGTGGGTTATGAGTCTAGCCCCAGGCTCAGCAGGGGACGTGTCCCAAGCTGGAGTGTCTGGCAGCTTAGGTAAGCCACAGGCTTTCAACCATGGTATCTGTCATTTACGATGGGTCTATGGGATCTTGCCTCATCTGTGCATCCAGGAACGTCAGGGACCAAATTGGAGGTGAAAGTGGCCGTTGCCGTGCTGGGTCCACAGAAGGCACTTTGTATTCGTCAAGTGAGCACTGCGTGTGCACTGCAGCCTGGGAATCGCCCTAAGTGCATGCATGGTCCTGCTTCTTTCAGGATTGCTCTCTGTTCACGTCAGGCCCAGGCAGACAGAAATGTCAGTTCGTGCATCTGTGAATCTCTCAAGGAGAATCTTGGTCCCCCAAGCATCATAGAAACCCTCCCAAGGAGGAAGGAGAGATGCTAAAGAAACTCCGGGTGTGGTGAAGGGATCTTCCTGGATTTCCAGTGATACATGGTTAATACCCTGTCCACTCCACTGAGCACGTAGAGTTAGGATCCTTGGAGAGCCCTGTAATCATCAGAACCACTTATCCTTTGAGACACTGGATGTCGAATGATATTTGATTAATCTCTGACCTCAGAGCCGGAACTCTGAAGTTAGGACTAGGATATATGGAAATAAGCAATTATCACACGTATGGATGAAGAAATGAATGGCTACAGGAGAGAGGGAGAGAGAGAGAGAGGGAGATGGGGAGAGAGTTGGGAGAGAGAGAGGGAGAGAGAGAGGGGGGATGGAGAGAGAGTTTGGGGAGAGAGAGGGAGAGAGAGAGGGAGAGAGGGAGAGAGAGGGAGAGACAAAGGGAGAGGGAGAGAGGGAGAGAGAGAGAGAGGGAGATGGAGAGAGAGTTGGGAGAGAGAGAGGGAGAGAGAGAGGGGGGAGATGGAGAGAGAGTTGGGGGAGAGAGAGGGAGAGAGAGAGGGAGGGGGGGGGAGACAAGGGGGGGGAGAGAGGGAATACCTAAAGTTTGCCTAGAATATTAAGGAAAGTTTCAGAGAGAGAGAGAGAGAGAGAGAGAGAGAGAGAGAGAGAGAGAGAAATGGAGCCACTGGAAACCCCCAAAGAAAACAGAGAAATGGAAGTCTTAAATCGAGTATTATGACTCCCACACAAGCAAAGTGCAATGTTCTCTGAAAGACCTTGTTGCCTTCTTTAATTTCGTGAAAAGAAAACTAAGGTTGTATAAACACTGACACCTAAATCCTGGTCAAATAAAAGGGAGAAATTTTTTTGGAAATTAAAACCTTAGTTTACAGCTGACCTTAGTAAAATTGTTCTACTCAAACTCTGAAGAAAAGCTTGGTCACCTTTTCAAAGGTGCCTAATATTTGCTGCGGTCTGTAGACTGTTGGGGGAGTGTCTAGGGATATTGCTGCTGTCTTTGTAGAATAAATAGGTTGTTTCCTTCTGTGCTCCAAGAAGTCCACATCATTGAAATATACCAAGAACAGCTCTTACGCTAATCTGAGACTTTTATCTGAAAAAGTTTAACAAATTGATTCAGAGTTATTTCAGTCCTCCATCAGTTCAGCTCCAAAAACCAATGTGACTGATACAGGTAAAAGCTAACTATGCTTTAGTAATTTTATTATTTTATCAGGAAATGTAAAAGAAGTGTGGTATATGCACATTTTCATGGATTTGAGTACATAAGGTGACCTGGGTTTGTTGAACTGCAACAAGTGAAGTTAAGCACAGTAAAGTAAGGCCAACTTGACATGATTTAGTGTTGGTTTATACAAACTAATTCACAACTTCTCAAAGTAATGCCCTGTTGAGTAATGTTGAATATGTAAGAAATTAAAACATAGGAAATATGTTGACATGAAAGGTCATTCTCTTGTGAAAGATGACATCGTGGAAGAGAAGTTCATGAGTATGTTTCCTAGAACAACAGAAACAAAGTATGGGAAGAGATAGATGATGGATAGATGGATAAATGGGGTATAGACAAGCAGACAGATGATTGACAGATACATATATAGGTGATAGGTAAGATAGATGATAGAGGTGGATGATAGGTAGATATAGACAAATGATTGCTGGGAGACAGGCAAATGAAACTTAAATAGATGATATATATATATATATATGGATAGATGATAGATAGATAGATAGATAGATGATAGACAGAGATGATAGATAGATAGATAGATAGATAGATAGATAGATAGATAGATGATAGATAATAGAGACTGATGATAATGAGCTGGTAGTGACAGATGGTAGAGAGATACATGACAGATACAGTTGGATAGATACAGGAAAAGCATTCAAGATCAAATTTAAGTAAACTACATTCACAGAATACCAAGGAAAAATGAGTGAAAATCTGTAGTTTTAAAGACTATGCAATTTCGTTAGATAATATATATTGACAAAAACGTATCTTCAGCACACATTAGCAAAGAAAAAATCACTAAAGGAAAGAGAAAGATTATACAAATTTATAGCCCTTTTGGAAAAGGGGAATAAAAATTAGGGTTTTTAGATAGCAGCTGGTTTCCTGAAAATGCTCTGAAAGTCGAACGAACAGAGCCGTGAGAGGGAGCATCTGAGGGGGTGTAAGAGAGGCCGCAGGCCCCAGTCAGAGCAGAGGAACGACTGGACAGCTGGCTACCGCTGGGTCAGGAAGAGCTGATATTCTTTAAGGGAGGGACTCTAGATAGCCTGACTCCATGGGCCTTCACATAAATGACAAAATGCATGAAATCCAGTGTGGGGACATGGGAGAGGGCCCATGGGGGAGAAGCTATAAAGATGATTAAGATGTTGTCCATGAAATACACAAAAATTCAATGAAATATAAAAACAAATAAATAAATAAAAACATAATTTTAAAAAAGAAAGAGCCAGGGAGCTGCCTAGGGAGGGAATGGGAGGGGCAGGGTGAGTGGGTGGGCAGGCTATCCTGAGTGCCCCTGGCTTTCTACTGCTCTGTGTGTGCTCAGTACCCCGGTGAAAAGTGTACATAAATGGCTTTCCTCGGGACCTCAGGCCCCCAGCCTCTTCCCTTCCTCACTGGGAGGTTCTCCCCTCCCCACAAGTACACACAGGTTCACAGTTCTTGGTTCTTTTCTTCTGAAAATCAACTTCTTATTTTCTTCACATGTTCTACAAGTAAATTAACTCATAAAAATAACCACAAAAACTTTTAGCAATCTACTTTTTAAAATATTCGTTACAAATTATGGAAACCTTTGTATAGTTTTACAGAATCTGGGGATGAAAATGCCTTTTTTCCTCTTTCGCTTGAAAGTTAAGTTTCCATTTACTTGAGGCTCCCGGATGAAATTAATTTGATCTATAAATTTCACTAAACCTAGGGAGATTTAAATTATTTAAAGATTCCCAGTATGCACCCGTGGTTCTGAAAGGATAAATTACTGCTTTCCTTTGAGAGACTGAATGGCTGGCCCTCACTTCCATAAATAAGAATTTATCTCATTAAAATCATATAAAATGTTGAGAAAAAACAGTCTACATAGTTCTAATATTTACTCATCTAACTCCAGTTTGATTGATTTTTAGCAATTGTTGATAGCTATTAAAATCTCACTTTATATTTTCCTTTCTTGTAGATTTTACCTGCAAAAAAATTAGGCATTCTCACTGAATTTACATGCTTACTTAGAGATCATTAAATGTGAAAGAAGAGATCTCTGTGGTGAGCCTTTTTATAAAATGAAAAAAAAATCTCTCAATAACATAAAACACCACCTCTTGGTCTGTGGCTTGGGATTTGAGGATTCTGAATTCTCAATGCTGGGCATGTGCTTGTGCTTAAGAGGAAGTGTTCACCCCTTGCTGTGTTTTAGTAATTATGTGTAAAGGAAGCATACCATGTTTTTGTAAAACAGGAGAAGTTCTCCTAAATGTCATGCAAAGTAGAGTCACATTGCTTTGCTTCAAAGCAACGCCTCTTCAGCAGAATAATATGAAATAATACATCCTCTTGAGAAAATATAATGAAATGTAACTCAGTGTCAAGCCAGGATTAGACACTTTCCATGAAATAGAGAATTAAAATAATCTCCTTAGAGTATGTGACTTTTCTTAAAGGTCATTTTGGTCAATAGGTTGTGATTTAAAATTTAATTCAAAAATTAACAAGAGAGCTGGAGAGAAGTTCAATGGTTAAGAACACTTGCTGCTCCTGGGGAGAAGGATTCAGTTCCCAGCAGGCAGGTCTATAACTATAACCTGTAACTCCAACTCCAGGAGACATAATACTCTCTTTGTGCATGTATGTGCACACACACACACACACACACACACGCGCATATTCCACAAAATAAAAATAAATAAATCTTTAAAAATATTACAAGAGACCTGGTATGGTAGAAATTTAGAATCAAACTGAACTAAAGTTCCTATCTTAGGGTCCCTCACCTGGAAATTATGATCAGGTATTACCGAATTCAAAGATCTCACTTGCCACCTGTAAAATTTGTCCTGGACTTTTCACATGAAGACAGCATCTATCCAAGTGTAACTTAAATATGGAGCAAATCTTAGACCCTGTAGGCCCATCTTTTAAAGCCATGATATACTAACATTTTAAAGATTAAGGTGAAATTTAAATGGAAAATAAGCAATGCTTTTGCCATTCAAAGTTCCTTGAAACAAAACTCTATTTAAATCATACTATAGCTAACTCTATAACTTGTTCCCACCACTGAACTACTCAAACATAGAGACACTATCTACCTCCACCACAAATTTCCCTGATTAATATCATATTCAACTTGTTGAAAGAAATAAATATGTTTGATCTCATAGCTCTATCATAGGAATTCTGAGTGATTTGACTAATTGGAGCATTCTTTTCTTCTCCTGTTACCTACTAAGGGGTAAAAATAACTCAAGCCTTATTAGATATACCCCAAAATAAATTTTGCTGCTGGAATTCACATAGATTTGAAGCTATTTTGGAATATATAAGTTATTCTAGAGATTTCTCAACATCACCAGTCATGAGGGGATATGAAATCAAAATAAAATGAGACAGCATTTCACATCTGTTAGGAGAGTCAGTAAGGAAAGACAGGAGACAGCATCTGTTGATTGCAGATCTGTGGAAATTTTACACAATTGGTGGGAATCAAAACTGTTAAGGATATTATAAAAAACAACACAGAGACCCTTAAAGCTAAAATCAGATATTTATGGCTCAGCAAACCGTCTTCTGAGCATATAAGGTATAAAACCAATCTCTCACAGACTTATGAACCCATGTTCATTATAGATTAAATCATAGTAGTCAATTTATGACAACAACCTAAGGCTCTCAGTGGATGAATGTGTAAAGAAGAAAAATCTGTGTATAGATACAAATGAACATTATTCAGCCTTTAGAAAGGATAATTTTTATTTGTAACAATATGTTATAGTACATACCTGGAGAACATTATACTGAGGGAAATAGCCCGGGCACAGAAATTCTAATACATTATGATGTCACTTCCATGTGCAATGGAACAAATATGAATTTCCAGACTCATGGAGTAGAAAGGCGTTTACCAGAAACTAGGGCAAGACGGGGAATGCAGGTCAAAGGTAGTGTCAGTGCTACTCAGAATGGAAGGTTTTCAGATCTCATGCACACTGTGGGGAGGAGAGTGAATATTAACACTAAAAATTTGCTAAGAGAAAATTTGCTCTTAACACCAACAAGCAACCCTGTGAGGCTATGGATAGATTATGTTCTTTGACTGTAATAGTGGCATGATGTGTATAACTATCTCACACTATGTGTATTTAAAAGCCTCAGGGGCTGGAGAGAAGCTCAGTAGTCCTCTTGCAGAGGACCAGGTTCAAGTCCCCACACCCACATGGTGACTAATAGCTCTGTGTAACTTCCGATCCAGGGTATCTGACACCCTCTTCTGACCTCTGTGGGCATTGCATGACAGGTGTACTTACATACATGCAGGCAATACACTCATACACATAAAACAAAAATAATAAATAAAATATTTCAAAAAGTTATTTAACATTGTTTAAATTACAATGCTATTCCTAAACATATTGCTTTTGAGTCTTTCCAATGTTTTCCAGCTTCAAATATTCACCATACCAATATAACTATAATTTGATATATCACTTTCTGAGCATCCATACAACCCAAGTTGCATTTGACAATAATTGGAGAAAGTTCTTTAGGTTACACTGTTATATGTGCCAGGGGAAGTGTGTATGTATGATGGATGAATGTGTGTGTGGGCAAAAGGAGTGTACAACCATTCATAACTCCAGTTCCAGGGAATCTGACACCCTCTTCTGACCTCTGCCAGCACTGCATGACATGTATGCACATACATGCAGGCAATACACTCGTACACATAAAACAAAAATATTTTATAAGCACCATGTAGGAATAAATAGGCAAAAAATCAAGTAGTTTTGGAGGAAAAGCTTAGCATGCCATGTGTATGCACATAATATAGTCACTATCCACACAGATTTTAATTTATCAAAAGCAAAGTGGCCAGACATATCCTGCCAATGCTGTGCACTCCCGACAGTTACAAACAACACCTTCTCTCGCCAGTGTAATGAAAATGCATCTTGGAATGCTGTCCGGCCCACTCTATTCTGTGTCCATTAAAGCTATAGGGCTGTTGATTTTTCAAGGCTGTACCCTGCATGTTCTAAATGCATCTGACAGCTACAAACAAGTGTCTTCCTCCCTTAAAGAACACTGGACCACAGGGGGCTCCTGACCTGAGATCCTGGACAATCACCTCAGCTTCTCACAGCCTCTGCACTGGGCAGAATGCCCTCCTATTTGGAAACTGAAGCATAGGCTGATCTGGCCAGAATAAAGCGATTTTCTTGTTAGGAAGAAAGCACTAACTTGAACTCAAGCACTTGCATATTTCAGGAAAGCTTTTTCCCTCAACTTCTTGACCAACCGTAAGTACTATTAGCATGTGGCTGCTTTGGAAATTCCAGCATTTTTTTTTTTTTTTCTGTGAGCAGGGCCTGGGTTCTGTATGTATGCCTGACTGATCTCAGATCCAAGCCCAGCTGGGCATTAGGTAGAGGGACCTGGGGATCTTTACTTTCCACAACTCAGACTCTCGGTAGAAATGTCTATACCATATCTTGGTAGAACAACACTGATGCCTTTGCAACAGTGGCCTGAGGCCAGTTTTGTGTCTGGGTCCTCCGGTGTCTGATGAGGATGCCTCATATCACTAAAACCTACTGGAGCGCACTGGTAGGAATGCACTCTGTGGTAAGCTCTTGGAGTGAATCTCTGGGAAGGAGAGCATTATTATCCCTGGCTACTTTGGAAGACATTTCAGGCAATTTTCCTGTCACACCTTCCCACCTTCCTGCTGGCTAACTGGAGATAATCTCATTACAATACCTAACCACCTAGGATCGATTCCCAGAGACCTGTTAGAAGCCTCCAAGGAGAGACATGGGTTGAACTCATACAAGCATACTGCCTTGTCTCAGAAACAAAAGACTTTCACAGGTCCAGCAGGGAAAAGTTGGTAATATAGCATCTGTGTGTGTGTGTGTGTGTGTGTGTGTGTGTGTGTGTGTGCTCTTCTGCACATTCCTTTTTTAATGTATAATTTTATTGGGGCTTTGTGCATTTGTTATAATAGATCTTAAATTCAGGCCCCCTCTGCCACCCATAGCCCACAACCCCTACATACACCTGCGTTCATATATTCTGTCATATATGTTAAGTACTCTCTGGGCAAGCATCTGTTTCCAGATGTCCCTCTGTGCATGTTCATCTGCTGGAGTCTAGTCAGCCCATCCATAGTCACTACCTGACCTATTCTTCCTGACACAGGAGTAATCAGTTGCTAAGAGTCCCTCATTAGGGTTGGAGCCTGCTGCCCATTTTCCATGCTGGGTTTTGTCTGAGTCAGCATGGGTCTTGCACATTGTCACCATTGTTGCAAGTTCATACGAGTAAGTTCCGAGAGACCTGAAGGCCTCTGTTTCCATATGTTCATGCACCATCCCTGGCTCTTATAATTTTTCCATCCCCTCTTCCACAGTGGTCCCTGAACCAGGGGTAGGTGAGGTTCAATATACCCAGGGATATGCACTCTATAGTTTGTTATTCTCTAAAACTTGGCCAGTTGTGGCGTAATGTGTGCATCGCACTCTGTCACAGGAGGAAGCTTTGCTGGTGGCGGTTGAGCAATGGATTAGGATTCTGTCCAGTCCCTGTTCTGTCATGTTCCATGAGTCTTAGGTGTAGAGTTCCCATTGGGGATATGGCTGTGTCACTTAGGGCTGGGCATCTCTCAGACATATATACTCTGTGTATGATCAGTTGATCTGGGGGAGTCTTTGTTGTAAAAAGAAGCTTCGTTGCTGAGTGGTGTACAGTATTCTTGTCTGTAAATATAAGGATCCATATTTAGCATACACTAAGAAATTTCATTTGTCTATAGATATGACAGAGATCGGGTTTTCTCCAGCATTTACCACCTCTCCAGTCATATGTACTTGACTGTGTTTACAGTGCCACCTGCAAATTCCCTCCCATTGAGAAGGGTTTAAGTCCAATTAGATACCTGTCCATTACCCACTAGATAAAAGTGCCGCTGCTGCACCAATACAGGTAGTTTGGAGCTATTAGCTTTTACAGTTGAGTTGTGCCATTGATTGATTTTCTCCCTCAGCAGCTTGCATAGTATTCTCTAGAACTATGAGAGCTGTTCAGGGAGGAGACTTCCAGGTCAGTTCCAGCTCCATTGCTCTAAGTCCTGTGTCCAAAGTATGCTCTGTCTTTAACAACAGGGTCTTACATTCACGCTCTGGGAGGCCATCAAGGGCTGTGGCCATAGCCTGTGTTATTTGTGGAATCTTCTTTACTACTTTGACCAACAGCTCGAGGGGAGATTTCTCCTGTCTGGCACTATGTTTCTTGTTATACAGCCTTCAGGTACACACATGCACTCATGTTCAGATACTGTATATGTATTTTTCAGGGGGGAGGTGAGTTAATACATTTTCCTCTGGCTTTCCACACAACCTAATCTTTATTTATCTCTCCTATCTAACCTCCCTCCTCTCTCCCCAGTCAAAGCACCCTCAATTTCCCCTTGAGGATACCCGTCTCCTATGATCCCCCCTGTCTTGAGCTCCTTCTTCCCCTTTACCCCCATGGTTCCTTGCATTTTCTTCCCTCCTCCCTTCCCACTTGAATGCCCCGTTTTCCTCATTTCCCCTAAGTAACATATTTCCTTCTATCCCCCTCTCTCAGGCTTCCTTTCCGCTTTCCTGACTCCTGCTTTTCCATCAGGTTCTGTACTGACCTATAAGTGATTAGTGCTAAGAGCCACAAATCAGGGAGAACAGAAGTTTCTTGTTTTTCTGAGTCTGTGTTACTTCACTTCCTAAAACAGTTTCTGGTTCCATGCATTGACCTGCAAATCTCATGACTTTACCTTTGTGTTTCCTTACAACTCCGTTGTGTAAACATACCACATTGTCATCATCCATTTGTCATGCAGATGCTATGACAGTATACATAAGCGATCCCAAAAGTTCTACAAGAAAAGTCCTAGACATGATTAACACTTTCAAATGGCAGACTGTAAAATCAATTTACAAAAATCAGTAGCCTTTCTATATATCAATAACAAGAAATGGGAGAAACCATTCATGGAAACACCCTCATTCACAGTAGCCTCAAACAACAGTCTAGGAACAAACGTACCTGGAGATACTAAAGATCTCTAGCATGTAAATTTTAAATCTTTGAAGAAAAGGACTGAGGAAGACAAGTCCCATGCTCATGGATTGGAAGAACAATGTGAAAATGACTGTCAAAGCAGTCTGTAGACTCAACACCATATGATTCAGTGATACCACTCCTTGCTTTACCCAATGGGCCCATCATACTGTGGAGATACCTGTACGTCCATGCTTGCTGCTGCTCTTTTCACAATAGCTAAGAAATGTAATATGCTTCTTGTAATTGTATCACTAAATACATGATGCTGTCCTGACACATGTCCCATTTGCATCTTGTAGGATCTGCACATCGTAGGACGGGAGAGAAGCTATATTGTCTCGGTAAATGCCTAACATTGTAAATTTATGAAAAGAAGACCAGAAATGCTTAAAGCAAATGATACTTTATTTAGCAGGTAGTTTAGCTGCTGACCATAGCTTTCTGGCTTGGTTTTCACCACATGTTTTTGAAGGCCTGGCAAAAATGCTGAGCAAGTGCCCGTATTTAATCTTCTGAGCACTGAGTGTAAGGCTTGCTTTAGAATTCGGAAAGCAGCCCCTGCTTTGGTGTAAGGAGAACAGTTCCCCTGCCCTTCCCAGAGCAAACCCCAGGAATGTGGCTCTTCCTGTCCCAATGCTGCCAGATACCTGAAGGGGGTAGGCACTCAGCGGGGGGGGGGGGGGGGGGAGGAGGAGGTAGCACCACCTGAGACACAGGAAGGCCACTGACTCTGCCTGTGCACTGACAGCTCAGGACCAGCAACTGTACATCAGGAGGCCCTTTCGGTTCTTGAAAAGGCACCATAGTGAGAGCCCAGAACATTACCTTCTTGTCAAAACGTATCTTCTCCTGGGTAGAAGGGAAGCCCCATTTCGCCTGCTTTATTTGACTCTTCATCATTTCTGTGGCAATCACCAAAGTTCCAGAAGAAAGTCTTGGACTTGACGTTACACCAGTGATCCTTTCATTTTGGATAATCAATACTATTCTATCTCAGTATTATCCAGTTCCATCCAAATGGTATGGAGTGTATTTACCATCCAAAGTACAGCTGATTGCTTGGAAAGCTATTAATGTTCACTGGAATGTATTAGTTATTCGATTTTTCTTATACCACAATGTGTATACTTTAAAATAGGATGGGAATATATGAATAACCAATTCAAATGTAATATTCATACAGTCTATAAATAGCTTGTACTCTGTGCACTTAAATACAGTTACCCTGGGTAACGATATATATCCACCTATTATACAAAATCCTATGAATACAGCTAGAACTGTCATCATGAACCATGTAATACTCTTTGGGAAGAATAGATGTAATTTTTCCATAGGTACTCAGAAAAAGTTTTTATACTTAAAATTACTGAACACTTCTAAAATAGGGTATCTGAATAAAATTAATTAATTATGGGCTTCCATTCATCTAACTCATATTTTTAAAGTTAGGCTAAAGTACAACACTCTAGCAGAAATTATGCCTATAAGTCTAAGTCCAATAAAAGTTGCATTTCTATTTTAATCTCTAACAATAGCATACTTTACTATATAAGCCTGAAGCAGAACATGAACGGAAAAATATCCCCCAGGATAAAAAATATGTTGATGGATTAAAGGAAAATCAAAGCCTGACAAATGACTGAACAAAATGACCATCCCCCCACCGTGCCTCCCCACTCCAGCAGGGAGATACACCTATCTCAGAATACACCGCCTCTAGCCTAGACATCTGGTTCCTTACCAACCACTTTGCAGGAGATACTGGCTTCCCTCTCAGAACTTCCCATCTCTCCTTCCCAGATTCCATGAAGGAGCTTGACACCACCCAAGAAGGTACACTTCACCTCTGGGATTCCAGAGAGGCATGACCCCTTTCTGGAACTTTGTGAGTCAACCTATACATCCCACACCTCCCCCAACCTCGGCACAGGACCTCGATTCCCATGGGAAGGTTGTCTGTCCTTCATAGCTAACAAAGCTCTCTGTATCTGTAAGGTTGTATCTGTTTCTACTCCCTCATTACATCACCCAAATCCTAACACTGACGCCTTGGAAATGACTAGATTCTAAAACTTAAGCTCATAAATTTTATATGGGAGACAATATTGAAAGAAAATGTTTTAAATATTCAAACTTGTCCATTTAACCTGAAAACAGAAACCTCTGGCATTTGCTACTTGAAGACTTGACTTTCCTATCAAATTTATAACTGTAAAGTGTTTTCCCATTTATAAAGGAACCATTGAATCATAAAGACCCAAAGCAGAGTGTCTACGATGAAGTCAGAGACTGTTATTTGTGTTGCTAACGTCGCTGTGTCATTCACACAGAGGCTGAACGTTCCCTCGTGTCCTCCCACAGCAGAGGCCACACCAAGTTCCCCACAGTGCAGACCATGCTAGTAAAGATGATGGCAGTGACAGAGGGTGGGGTGCTCTGTTTGCTCTGTTTGTGTGTGTAGGCCTGTCTGGCCTGTTCATGTGTTTGTAGGCAGACTACTGTGCACACACATATGCATGTGTGTTTATGAAGGACCTGTACCAACCTGGGTTGTTGTTCCTAGGGAGCCTTCCACCTTATCTGCTGAGACGTCTCTCACCCACCTGCTCCTCTCCTATTTGGCTAGACTAGCTTACCAGTCACCCACAGGATCTTCCTGCCTGGACCTCCTCAGCGCTGCGATAGGAAGTCTTCATGCTGTCTCATTTAAC
>NW_008334665.1:1398919-1402354 GCF_000622305.1 Nannospalax galili | reverse complement strand
TTTTTTTTTTTTTTTAATGTGGTGCTAAGGATCAATCTGTGGTCCCCATGCTTACCCAGAAAGCACTTAACTGACTGAACATCTCCTCAGACCCTTGTTTTTTACTTTTGAGAAATGGTTTCTCTGTGTGGTCCAGGCTGGATCACCAGCTCCATCAGCCTCAGCATCACTGGCTTTGGGGTTATAGTTGTGGGTCATCTCATCCCTCAGTGTTTTGTTCTAAAAGTATGTGGTTATAGACTGGAAATAGTGTTTACTGTTTCTCTCTGTTCCCTTCTCCATTTTCTTTTTCATGTTTATTTTTTTAAGTCAACAAGCAGTTATGTGACCTGTAGTAGAGCGGACTGAGCAGAGGCCCTCGTTTCATGATGCTACCTCAGCCTGTTTTTCACAATAATTCTTGATACAGTTTGGGTCCTGTATGTCTCCCAAAGGGTCATGTATTGAAGATTCGTCAGCCTAGGTAACAGTTCTGGGAATGACCAACCTGAGGAAGGAGGAAGAGGAGGAGAAAGAAAGGGAGAAGCCTAAAGCAGGGAAAGGGGGAGCAGGAGAGGACAGGGAGGAGGAGGAAGGCCAGGAGGAGAAAGAGGAGGAGGAGGACAAAGAAAGGAAGATGGTAAAGTGGGCAGGAAGGGGAGCAGCAGAGGAGGACCTGGAGGAGGAGGACCTGGAGGAGGTGGAGGAAGGACAGGAGTGGGAGGAGGGAGAGAGAAGGAGGAGGAGGGGGAAGGAGGAGGAGGCGGCGGCGGTGGTAGACAGGGAGGAGAGAGAGGAGTCATCTGTTTGATCCACCTGTCTCCAGATAGATGAATCCCCGAAGACGTTTTCTACTAAAGTTGGAGCTTTCAACCTTGGCTTAATCATTGGTAACTGAATGGAAAGAACTCTGTCTTTCCCGACCCCTCTACCGTCTCTGATCCTTTATTCAGGAGACTAGGTGGGTAGCGTGCTGTTACTGTTGTTCTTAAGGCTTTTATATCCCCCGAGACAGTCATTAAAAGCCAAGACTTCTCATTCAATGATTAAACGGAGAGTTCTCCACCCTCTCATGGTACGTCACAGAACCCATGTTTGTACGCTAGGGCTGCGTGCTCCTTGAGCCCACATCACGCTCTCCATTTCCTCTTTTGGAGTGAGACCCTGTGGACAGAGCTTTAATAAGAATCCAGACAACGCTAACCAGAGGAACAGATTATTATGACTCCAACAGCTCAGACTTCATGGCTTCCCATCAGCAGCTGTGTGAGAGAAACCAGGGCATCATCTAGGAGCACTGCCTCCTGCTTCACTGCCTTGGGGCTCCTCACCCTCCTGTTATCCCTCCTCCTCCTGTGATGATCACTTAGGCCGAGGAAGGAAGTACCTGTATCTCCTGACTCCATTCCTGGCTATGTGGGAGGATAAGGTAACACACCCACAGCCTCAGCTGATAATGGGTAAGGGACTTTAAGACATACTGAGTTTCAAAAACATTACTGGACATGCAAAAGGCTGGAACAAAAAAGTTTTGATGAGAACTGTGCATTTGTGCTGAGCAGAAGTTTATAGGTGAGATAATTGGGAGAAAAGCAGAGACCCCACGGGACAAACTACAGGAAGAAGGAAAGTTAAGGACCTATTCTGTCAGTGGGTCAAAAAGGCAACATTACCACTTGCCATTTGCTGAGGAAGATTAAGAAGGGGCTCCCACCTCATCTGCCTGTACCCCCTGCTAAGAACACTCTACAGTCTATCCCCAGCCTGCAGGAGCCCACCTCACTAAAGTGACTGATCCCTAGTCAGCAGTGGCTGCAGTTGAAAATTTGTGTTATGTTTCCCTGTACTTCATAGGTTGAGATCTTAACCTGAGATGCTGGTGAATTCGGCGGGTCTTTAGGAGGTGATCAGGTCATGAGACTGGACCCCACTGAGTGTGACTAGTGCCCTCAGAGATGCCAGAGCATTCCCTCCCCACTTCTTCTGTGTGAACACACAAGAAGGTGCCATTTATGAATGCAAAAGCCAGATCTCACCAGACACCAGACTTACTGGCACTTTCCAACTGGACTCCAAGTACCCAGAACTAAGTGAAATATATCTTGCTTGTGTATAAGTTGCCCAGTCTATGGTATTTTGTTATAGCATCCTGAATAGCATCAGCTCACTCAATCGGACACACAGCTATCATGTTAAACCATTTCTCATCAGTTCAGTCTAATAGTAATCAAATAATGTAATGAAGAGTTGCAGAACCGCAGGCACAGCCAAGAATGTGAAAGGGACTTTCCAGGGAAACTGATTCTCTGTTGGAAAGTCTGCAGTTACCATCAGCGCACCCTCTGTGTGACTAGTACAGTGGCGTCAAAGGGGAAGAAAATAAGAGAACTCTGCTGAACTTGACACTTGACGGGAGACTCTGATCGCCTGGTGAGTGTGGGTTCAGCAAAGTGATGAACTCTAATAATCACATACACTAGTCCATACACACACACACTGCCTAGGGTCACCCGCAGACTAACAGCATCCAAGTTTGTATTTCCCTGCCCTGGTCCTGCCCTGGTCATGTACAGTTTCCTAGTAGTCACCACACAGTGAGCAAGTCCAAAGACAAATTCTGTGCATGGCCTGCAACAATGATCTTCACTTCTTTCTTTTTCTCTAAATCTCACTTGATGGCAGCTCTTTGTGCTGGATGCCAAGGGGATGAAAGGTATACCAAGTGTGTGCACATATACCCACACATGCAATGTGATTTCTATATAAATGTAACCCTACTTCTAACTATTTATTATTTTTAATTATGTGTGTGTGTGTGTGTGTGTGTGTGTGTGTGTGTGTCCCCATGTGTGGGTATGTGCACATCAGGTGCCCCAGGAAGCCAGAGGTGATTGATCCCTGGAGCTGAAGTTACAGAAAATTTTAAACTGTCCAGTGTGGGTGCTGGGAAACAGACATGTCCTCTGGAAGAGCACCAAGAACTCTTTACCTCTGAACCATGTCTCAGCCCCATACCTCTAAAGCTGGGTGATGCAATACATGTTTATGTTTCAGGTTAAAATAAAATGTTCATATTAGACAAATATATTAGGTATATTAGACAAGTATTATTAGGTAATATTAGCCATATTATACAAGTATTATTTGGTGATTTTTGTCTTTTAAAATACTTGTTTAAGGCACTAATATCCTCAGGCCTCTTGGGGAGCACCACTTCTGGTCCTGGCCCTGCCCTCACCTCGCTCTGCTTCCCTGGGCCTGCACCACCGGCTAACTCTCCTAGCCTGCACTACTATCCTCAGGCCTCTTGGGGTAAGTATATAGCGCAGCTCTCTGCACCGGGACTCCTTAAGCCTCATTCACCCTTCCATCCCCCCCCCGCCCCCCCAGCTGCCATTTTATACTCCTACTTTGGGACCTGTGCCATTCCTAGTCTTGGGGCCCCAGACACCTGGG
>NW_008334665.1:1358024-1393131 GCF_000622305.1 Nannospalax galili | reverse complement strand
GTATGAAAAAAAAAAAAGTTGTGCTGTAAAGTATTCCTTGAGAAATGTTTATAATTCTATGAGAATGTAAATAGTTTCACAGTAATTGTTTTCCAGTTAGAATATTCTAACTTAATTGCAGCGCAGTCTCTTTAATTTCTTGTTCATTAATTTTTAACTAACTTCATAAAAGAATAAGAATAAAAAAATATGATTTATTTAAAAAAAAATACTTGTTTAAAATACCTTGGTCCTGGGGGTGGAGAGATGGCTCAGTGGTTAACAGCACTGACTGCTCTTGCAAAGGACCCAGGTTCGATTCCCAGCTCCTACACGGCAGCTACAAACCACCCTTAACTCCAGTTTCAGGGTAACTTCATAAAAGAATAAGAATAAAAAAATATGATTTATTTAAAAAAAAATACTTGTTTAAAATACCTTGGTCCTGGGGGTGGAGAGATGGCTCAGTGGTTAACAGCACTGACTGCTCTTGCAAAGGACCCAGGTTCGATTCCCAGCTCCTACACGGCAGCTACAAACCACCCTTAACTCCAGTTTCAGGGAAATCCAACGCCCTCTTCTGACCTCTGTGGCATTGCACAACGTGGGTGCACTCACATACATGCAGGCAATAGACTCATACACATAAAAATAAAGATAATATATTTTTTAAAAAACTTGGTTCTGATTCATTGTCTACAGACTGAGTTCAAGCTCTACTGGATTTCAGATTATAAACTACAAAGTGTAAGCAGCATTTTGACCTTGCTATCAACACCATTTTGGGCCTTATCAGAGGTCTGAGCTAAATGAACGTGTAGTCTCCACTTTATAACTTAGTCAGGTTTCCTTGTATTTATTAAGCTCTGTGACTTTTAACCACTTAACCTACCTTGAATAAAATTCAAAAAGACATATATTTCAGACAGTCATCAGTGGCTAGGATGAAAGGGGAGAAAGAAGCTTGAGAGTTACTGTTTAAACAGTCCTGGTGCTCAGCGTTTCGGCGGCTGCTCACTTGAAATTATCACCTGTCTGCAAGACAAAAATCACCAGATGTCTGCCGGTACATTAACCGAAGTCAAACTACTTTAGTTCAAAACTCCTTGAAGCAAAGGGAAGGAGAAGATCTCTTCAGGCAGAGCACAGGAGTGTGGCCTAGCTGTGCCAAGACTAAGGTAACTCACTCCTGCCAGATCCCCATGGTGACATCCGAAGGGGCGGCTGGATGTCACACAGAGGCACGTTCAGGAAGGTGTCAGTGAGAAGACAGATCTGGAAGGTGAGCACAAAGGATGCAGCAGTCCTCAGTCCTCTAGCATCCTGGTGTTTGGTAAGAACACAAGGGAGGATCCAGGGAAGAAACCGGGAGTGGCTCCCGGGCTGGGAAGAGAAGTGAGGTCTCAGGAGCCCATTGAAAAGATGGTTTAAAGAAAATGAAATTATAGCTATGACGATACATTGAGAAGGGAAGGAAATAAGGATAAAGAACTGCGGGGTCACCCCTAGCTGAGACGGGGTGGGTCTGCGTGACCTGAGAGTCTGCCTCAAAAAACAAAACCAAAAAAATGGAATGACAACAACTGAAAAACCCAAAGGCTGAGAAAGAAATGAATGAAGAACGAATTATTACATTTGGAAATGTGGCTCTTTATGATCCTCTCAGAGATGACTTCTCTGGAAATTCTGGAATGAATCGGTTGCAGAGCGTTCAAGAGGGGAAGGGAAGGAGTGGCCAGAGGAGCAGTGAGCACCAGGGACTTCTGGGCTCTGCAGCAGCCAGCAGAAATGGGGAGCTGACAGGAGAGTGGGCCCAAGGCAGGAACATGACCCCACAGTAGGGCTTTTCTGCTGCTGGGTAGGATACATGAGGCATGTTTGGATAAAGACAGTGAAAGAGAACACAGTTAAAGACCTTCCCCTGGGATAGGCTTGCATGCATCCCTATTTAAAAAGCAGAAGACTGCTGGGCGTGGTGGTACCCGCCTTTAATCCCAGCACTCACTCACTAAGTGAGTTCAAGGCCAGCCTGGTCTACATAGTGAGTTCCAGGACAGCTGGGGCTACAGGGAGACCGTGTCTCAAAAAGACCAAAAAAAAAAAAAAAAAAAAAAAAAAAAAAAATTTTTAGGTTTTTAAAAATTTATATTGATTTTTTCACATTTTTTTTTTAAAAAAAAAAAAAAAAAAAAAAAAAAAAAAAAAGCAGAAGATTATCTGGTTATTGTAAAGTTCTAGTGCCATTTTCAAAGCTGCACACACAATAAGCCCTTCATAGATAGCACAGGGAAAGGCCTCAGGAGGAACTTAAGATGTACAACCAACTGCCAGTCGGTAGTGTAAGAATTTGCATGCCAATCACTGTGAACAACGCTTTCACGAGCACCAATGACTTTCCTGAAGTCCAGCAGTTTTAAGCTTCTCCCATCTTTCTTTCCTTGACGTTCCATGAGGCTGTGCCCATGGTATTATCTCCTGGCTGTCAGAAACTACCTAAAAGCTGGTTCACTGTGGGATCAGCTTCCTGACGGTTGCCACACGGTCAGGACTGAACAAAATTTCATGCTTCACTCCTCCTCCTTGCTGGGCTCTAGATCTTTAGTTTTCCATGAAAAGTGTCTCTTGGTCATTTACAATTCTCTGTCACCTGAGGCTGCAAACCTTGGACAGGGACAGAAACCCATTCGGACACATGACACCCACAGTTCAACCTGTCCATCCTTTATCTGTTTCTTCATTCTTCAAAACTTTCTTCCCGAACATTTTGGTAAGAGTGAGGAATAGAGAGAGAGCCAAGCCCATGGAGGAGGTGGGCCTCCCAGGCCTCCCAGGACTCAGTCTGGCCAATGAGCAAATTATAGTGGCTACAGCTCTTTAGAGAGAGATTGCAAGCAGGATGGAAAAAACCACACAGTATTGATTATTTCTCACGCCAACTACTGTATGCAGTTTTTGCTTTTTATTCTAAACCTTTCTTCAAATGTTAATTTCAACTTCATTCTTATTTTTTGAGACAGAGTCTCACAACCTATGTAGCTGAGGATGACCTTCAGCCCAGATCCCCCTGCTTCATCCTAACAAAGCTGGAATTATTGGTGAGCTTCACCACACCAGGTTTAATGTTAGATTCTTGAAGGGCTCTGAAGAATCCAGATATGAACAATAAGTAAATGCCACGGAGCAGTCAAATTAATGGTTATGTTCATGATGCAAAGAGGAGGGGGAGGGGGAGGAGCAGAAGGGAGCAGGGCAGACTGGGAGAGGAGGCCCTGCCTAAGCATCACAGCAATGCACTGTCCTGATCTTCCCGGGAGGATGGCAAGCCTGCGTCATGGAAATCCTCCTAACAAGCTGCAGACCCCCTGCCCACAAGGAGCAGAGGACAGGCTCGGCCTCAGCAGTCTCCATGGGGAGAACTCTTTCTACTCTAGCAAACCACAAACTGGCAATGATTACCCCAAAGGAGGCTTTTGTGGACTCTGGAAGCCTGGATGCTGAATGGGGACACTGAGAACAACGTATCAGTATTCTTTATGGTTTACTTGAGGGTCCCCTTCTGGGCACAAGGACTCTGAAACCACATTCTCACTTGCAAATGTGTGCTTACAAGCACTTCCCATGCTTAAGCTTGCACAGTCTATCAATTTCTTAAACAACTTTGCCCAATTCCAGTCTTGAGCTACTGATGGATTTTATTTGTACTAATGGAAAATGATCTGTCAGTGTCAGGATGCTTTCCTGACCAGAGTGCCACAATAAACCAAGCACCCTGGGGCCACAGTCATGTCTAGGGTGCTCTGCCTCTGGCCAAGCTATGTCCTTGCTCTAAGCACAGGTGGACTTCCTGTGCAGTTTATGTCACTTTTAGCCATTGGCATGGTAATAACTGAACAGGCATTTTACAGCTCTAATTGTGCCCAGTCCTCCAGGATTTACTGAGGCTGAGCATTAAATGTGCATGAAACATCTCTCGCTCATTCATTCAATAAACATTTACAGGGGCCCTAAACATGCCAGTCCTGCAGGAGATGTAGCTATAGGGGTGGTGGTGAGGGCAGAGGGAGACAGAGGTGAAGGATTCTCTGCAGAAACTCTTATGTTTTAAGCTCTTCCTCTAGGGACAACTGCATTTCTTTGAAAAGAAGTTCATGCCCCAGAAAAAGGTACCGAAAAAAAAAAAGGAAGTTGGTGTTTACCATGCAGGTAATATGGCGAACCAGAAAAGGAAGCAGTTGCACATTCCTCATTGATCCATCTTTTCATTATGGCTGAATCTGATGTTTGAAAAGGAATACTTTAAAAAGTTTACCTAGTAAGTTCTGGCATTTGAGAAAACATCAGCTCTAAGCAGAGGAAAATAAAGGCTAAAAGAGTTGAATTTGTAGAATGGTGTTCCAGAGGCCCAGCCTGGGAAGGTTGGGGTTACGGGTTAGAGGACCATCAGATAAAGGTAGCAAAACAGATTTTCCTTGAGGAAAGAAGCCAGCAGTCCATAGTACAAGGGAACCTCAGTTCATAGCAAGAAATTATACTTTTTAATGGCTGGAAGACTTTGCATGTTCCCCGCAATAAGAAGTATGTTTGAAATGTCAGTTTCCCAGACTTGATTGTCACACGCCATATCCATGTACTGAAGTAACTCACTGTATTGCATAAACATATATACTCATAATGTATCAGTTAAACATAAATATGATAGGGAGACACAGCGGAAAACACTTGTCATTCCAACTTTCTGGAGGTCGAGGGTCACTATTCCAAGGCCATTCTGAGTGGCAGAATGAAACCTTGCCTGGGAAATCCAAACTAAAATAAGCAAACAAATGAGTCAAGTAAGGGTGTTCTGCACAGCACCACAGCTGTCACAGAACGCTACCCAGGACACGTGAGTACTTCAAACAATAGGGAAAAATCTAATTAAAACCGGCAAATGATCTGAATAGTCATTTTTCAAAGGAAGGCATCCAAGAGCCAAGAGGCAGAGGAAAAACTGTTCTTCAAAACCACCAGAGACATGCAAACGAAAACCACAAGGAGAAATCACTTGGCCTAGCCATGACCAAACAACCAGAGGGAGATAGTGCTGGTGAGGGCAGGAGCGGGAACTCTTACATGCTGTTGGCAGACACGCAAATCAGCACAGCCATCCTGGACAGCAGCATGAAACCGCTTCATGGAAAACCATGGGTCTGGAGAGGTGGCTCGGCAGTGAAGAACACCGGCTACTCTTACAGAAAATCCAGGTCCAGTTCCCGGCACCCACATGGTGACTAACAACTGTCTATAACTTCAGTTCCAGAAGTTCTGATGCCCTCTTCTGGCCTCGGAGGACACTGCATGCACATGGTGTATTTACATACATACAGGTAAAACACCCATACACATAAAATTATATACAAAAACAAACTAAACTCAGAATGACTCTCTGATCCCACAGTCACTGCACTGGGTGATCTGGCTTCGGAAGAGCTGTCTAGAGGAAACACCATGTTTTTTGTACGATTAGTCAAACCGGCCAAGAAAAAGAGCTGGCCTGTGCCTACCACCTGATGAACTGATACAGAAATGTGGTTTATGCACATTGTGGAATCCGATTTGGCCCCTGAATGCAGATATGGCTGAAGATCAATATGTAAAATGAAATGAGTCTTATGTTCTCATTCATTCATGTTGAGAGTCGACTAGAGGTTACCACAGGCTAGACAGCACACAGGGGAGGCAGGAAAAGGCCAGGCCTATCGACGGACACTAAGCTGCTGCAGAGAGGGGCGGTGAACTTTGGTATTTTACTACAGATTACAGCAGCTACAGATATTGACTGTGTACTTCTGGCTTGGAAACATCAAGAAGCAAGAACTAATGTTTTCGTCACAAATGCTTGGGAGCACAGATACAGGCCCTGTGCATTTACCAGCCACTAACCAATTTCTTCACTGAACTCTGGATGAAGCCACCGTGTCTTGAACATTGTACAATATACAGATGTATTGAAGTATATCTTAGCCTGTAAATATATATCATTTGATGTGTCAATTAAACATGACTCAATTGTACTAAACAAATAAACTAATTTAAATAAATTACTAGTGATGTCTGCTGCAGAACAAGACCAGGTGAGGCAGCCGTTCTCCGCCCAAGCCTGTTATAGGACACAGTGTTGAACTCAGGAGTTTCCTAAAAAAGGGAAAGAAATTTGAAAGAAAAGCCTCCGGGAGGGAGGGAGAAGGGTAACATCAGCTAGAATCTGTTATCTGACTCCTGTCTCCACAAGCCTTCTGAGATAATTCCCTTAACAAAGCAACAACACATATCACCTACTTTGCATTTGAACGGATAGGAGTGCCTGGGTTTCAAGACTGTTTTAACTCACCTGTGGCCTCAGTGCTCAGGGATGCAATCTGTTCATTCACTGTCTATTTTTATTTTCCCAATCTGTGACTAAACAAAACCAATACTGAAAAATCCCAAAAAGTAAAATGCGAAGGCAAACACAGCAAAATCCTTACTGACTTTGTTACTACTCTATGACAATAAATCTATGGTTTCTGGCCAACCCCAAAGATTGTTTACTTCAGAACATCCACCTGTGCTTGGAGAGTGTGTGACACGGATCTGATGGCTTTTTAAGATTGGGGATAGCACAAAAGAAAGGTTTCAGGGTGATCGTGAACACCTGGAAGAACTTGTTTATACTACCCCAAGAATGCTTATTTCTCAAATGAAAATTGAAGCGGCTTCAGAAATTCAGAAAAGACAAAAGTCTGTTTCTGTCTGTATTGGTGATCAGCACTAATTCTTTTCTATTTATAGCACGTCTTTCATTTCCCCATTATGTCAGTACCTGTGATAAAATAGAGTAGTACTTGATCTTGGACTTTAAAATGTATTTATCTATGAAACTCTCTCATAATACAAGGATATGATTTTACTCTCTCATAATACAAGGATATGATTTTACTGTCTCACTTTCAAGAAACATATAAAACCCTTTAAAGGATGTGCGAAACTGCACTGCAAACAAAAGCAAATTACTGGTTACAGATGCGAACGTCCTAGTGGCCATCAGAACACAGCAATTTGCAACTTACTAAGTGTTGTATGATGGTTTGTGTAATTTTCCTCTTATGGGCCTTTAGAAAGATCGTAAAAGGCAAATTTCCTCAGGGTTCTTTGGCTATAAAGATTGCTTATATGGCTAGAAGTTCTAAATCTTTTCATCTCCAGAAAATAAGCTGTGAAAGTTCAGGAAGGCATTCATAAGAAAGGTGTAAATAAATACTGATCATGGGGATGCATGTTGCTTAGCCAAATGTGAAGAGAACGAGTGGATATTTACCTTTTAGTTACTGAGAATCCTTTCCTTTATCTTTTACTAAATAATGAGCTCTGCTGTCACTCATTCTGTAATCATCCTGACAGGAGAGGAGGGGATCTAAAGGGAGACACTGGCCCTTCCATTCCATATCAGAGTACTGAGAAGCAGACCTCAAGGAACTGGACCTCCTCAGGAACCTCAAGCTGAGGGAAGGGAGAAGCTAAGGCCTGGTGCCAGCCAGAAGGGGGTTCTGTCTCCCAGAAAGAGATTTCATATATTCCTGGCAACTTCTCAGGCAAGCTTGCAGGTGAGCCCAGAGCATGATGGATCAATGATGAACAGGACTATGCCTTGACCAGGACTGCTCTGCTGTGCGTGCCTTCTGACCCCTATGTAAACCTAACCCTACTGTCAGGAACCCAAAGGTAGGCTTGAGATTCACTGTGAATGCCTTTGTTCTTTTCACAATATTTCCATCTTGACCAAATCTTTCACTACTTATCCTAAATTCTTGTCTCTGACCGGTACAAGTGTTGGTAGCTGGCTACCTTGTTACGGCTGCTGGGGCCCAGACCCACAACTCTGATAACCTTCTAAGACATGTGAGCCATACAGGTCAAGAAGATACCATTAATGGAAAAGGTGAAGAAATGGCTGGTGGATTGACTGGGGGAGTTCCTCCAGCACCTTTCCAACCTTCATCTCCCAGGCCTCCCTCAAGGCCCCCGGTGACTCCTGTCTGGGCTCTGTTGTCTGAAGTCTTGCTCGGTGAAGACTGTTTGCTCACAGGCAGTGACAGCTTCCTCCTCACTCACCTCTCTCAGGAGGCCTGGCTCGGTGAGCGCCTCTTTTGCCGTGGCATCTGTGCAAGCTTTTGGGGATGCTGTACAAGGTTGTTATGGAGCTGAGACCTTGGAGTGTTTGAAATCACATCAGAATAGATGGAGAAAAACCTGGACCAGCAGTGACATGTTCCTCATTAAACTTTGGATGAGTGGGTGGGAGATAGCCAGTTTTACATCTAAGTAGATGTCCCTCCCCACAGGGGTAATGTGGCTCTTTCAGACATGTACTGCTAGGACTATGTGACAAGGTTACTCCACACATCCCCACACAGGAAAGGGGAAGGTCCTCACATTCATGTCCCATAGACTTTTTAAATTGCTTCTCAAATGCCAGCCACCAAGTTATCCAGGCAGGATTTAAACCTGAATTCTCGGTTGCCATGGTAATTGGCATTCTAACATCAATTCATCTGTCCCAAATAAACTTCACACTTCAACAAGGGAGAGTATTATTAGGCAGATCTGCAAAATTTGCAGGGAGAGATATTTCTTTTGAAATGTTGAACTTTCTGGAACATCTTAATCCAATTTAGAGTAAAGGTGATGATAATGTTGCCTCTCTTTTCTATTTTTACTGTATCTTCTCTAGACGCATACATGTGGCCACACACATCCTTGAAGGATTTACTAAATAAACTACTAGCAAAACTGCAGGCAATGTGCCACTAATTAGGAACTGACAGCTGGCACACACTGATGCGCCTTTCATGGGCAGTCACCAGGAATTTGACAGAATTAGTTTATACTCTAGACGGTCCATAAGAGACAGGGTCTCTTGACCTCCTTATTCTTTAAAAAAAATATTTGTATCGAGTTTTTGTGCATTTCATATAATAATCAAATTTAGAACTCTTCCCCATCCATTCCCCCCATGTCCCACCACCAAATTTCATGTATTCTGTCATATTTGTTAAGTCCTATTGGGCCAAACATTTGTACCCAGATGTCCTTTGGTTCAAATTCATCTACTGGAGTCTAGTCAGCGTCTAGAGTCTCTCCCTTAAGGAACATCTACTCTCCCTCACCCAGTAGTAATCACTTGCCAATAGTTCTTAGGCTAGTGTTTATTTCCCCTGTTCTAAGCTGGGTTTTTGTCTGATTGAGTCAGCATGGACCTTGTGCATGCTGTCACTATTGCTGCAAGTTCGTATGAGCAAGTTCACAGAGCCCTGAAAGCCTCTGTTTCCTCATGTTCATGCACCTACTCTGGCTCTTACAATCTTTCCACCCTCTCACAATGATCCTTGAACCACAGGTGGGTGAGTTTAATACAGGAGTCCCATCCAGGGGCATGCACCTGCTCGCTCACCGTAGCCAGTTATGGCCAGCCTCCCCATTTTAGAGGATTTGGGATTTGGACTTAAGTGTCCAGTGTCATGTAGCTCATGGTGACAGTGCCAGAATTAGAACACAGGCTTGAGCTAAACATGCTGCATGTGGGGGACAGGATAGAAACATGAGCCTCATTGAGACTGGAAGTGCCAGGCTGTCCTCAGTGGGGTATACTGGGTCTTCTATGGTCACGGAAGAGCAGCCTAAGGCACTGGGGTTACCTCAGAATGTTGGACGGCCTTAGCTTTATGGGAGATGGCTAATGGTAGCTGGGGAACTGTGATTCTCTGAGTTCGGAGAGACTGTTCTAGCATCCCAGTTGGTCACATGTCAAATCCTGCCCTATGCTTGGTGCTTGATGATGAGATGGGGGAAACAGCTGTGGAAAACGAGGAGGGTTAAGGAGATGGGTCAGATAGTAGAGTGCTTGAGCAAGGGATGAGACCTGAGTTCAGATCCTGAGCTGGGTGGGCATAACGGAGCATGCCTGCAATCCTAGTGTTGGGGAGATGGAGGGATCTGTCTATGATCCCTGGTGCGTGATGTCCAGTCAGCCTGGCCAGTGGGTGAGCTCTAGGGTTAGTGAGTGAGAAACCGAGTGGTTGTGGAAGACACCTGACATTGATGACTGTCCTCAACACACACACACACACACACACACACACACACACACACACACAGGCACACACATGCAAACACACAGAGACACAGACACAAACGCATACACACTCCCAAACAGCCACTCACACCTGTTCTCACATAAACGTGCACACACACATTCATGTAAACATGTACACATCTGCACATGCATGTACATACACATACAGAATATACATGCATATGCATGGACACAAAGGTGCACACACATACACATGCATAAACATGCATACATAGACACACGTGCACACAGACACATGCACACATGTGCACACACGCACACACATACACTTGCACACACGTGTGCGCACACACACACACAGTAGGAAGGGAGAATAGGGATCTCTGCCAGGTCTACTTCCTTACTCCCTGCAGGTCACAGCGTACTGACTTTGCTTCAGGAAGTAGCATGTGTTTATTCACAGAGACCATCACACAGGAGGCTGCAGTGCTGGTACCCAGAAGGGATTTCAGAAGGGAAGAGTCTAATGTGTTGGAAGCAGGAAAAGAAGAGGCTGAGCTGATAAGACTTCTTGCCCTTCCAGGAAAACTCTTTAGAACTCTAGAGATCAGAGATGAAATTCAAGATCACACAGCACAGAACAGACCTGGGGCAACAAATTCAACTTGATAGGCCTTAACACACATGACAGAAAACAAATTTCATAACATATATGACATATATATATATGAAATCCTGTGTGCAGACTATGGGGGTGCAGATAGGTGAGGGGGTCTAAATATGATGAAGGTGTATGCATGTAATTCACAAGGAGCACTGAGGAGGAGGGGCAGAAAGATTGCAACAGCCAGAGAGGAGGTGCATAACCTTAAGGAATTAGAATCCTACAGGCTCCCGGGACCTTGTTCATGTGAACTACAGCAATGGTGTCAGCAAGCACAAGACCCATGTAAACTCAGACAGTCAAAAACCCAGCACAGAACTGGGGAGGTGGACAGCAGACCCCAATCTTAGCTGAAGAAATATTGGTAACTGATCACTGCTGGGTGAGGAAGAGCTGATGTTCCTAAAATGAGGGACTCTAGATAGGCTGACTGGACCTCAGTAGATGATCCTGCACTGATGAACATCTGGGGACCCTAACTTGACACAATAGGCCTTAACACAGATAACAGATGTATGAAATCCAGTGTGGGGTACAGGAGGGTGCTAGTGGGTAAGGAGGTATAAAGATGATTAAGATTTATTAAAATGTTCTATATTAAATACACAAAAATTCAATACATTTTTAATTCGATAAAATATGCATTGAAAAATTAAATTAAAAATATTTTTATCAATATAATACAAAAAGAAATACTCAATAAATCAAATACTGACCTTGGAGTCTGCTTTGTGGCCTATGCACCAATTCTGAGAGGCTACAACCTATAGACTGATCCTACCATATATGGTGACCATCTTGGCAGAGTTCATTATGAATCATTTATGTGTCTTACTATAAGATATGAAATACACCTGGGTTATTCTGGAGCGGACTTCGCTTTGAAAGCGTCTTGAACAATATGTCCTTTTTAAGACCACTGGTAGCTTAAAACCCAATTTAGCCCATTTATCAGCTTTGTAAGATCTAATGAACTGCCACTCACATTGCACCCTACACACATTGCAGAGTGAACTACTGCAAACAAGAAGGGTGAAGGTGTAAAGAAGGTTTACAGCAGGTGGCACTGAGAGCCGTTTGCAGATTTCTACCAGACAAAGCTCAGGCACATCTTCAGAGCCACTAGAGAATCCCTCTAGCCCCATGACCCCACCGTCCATGTCCCCACCGCCCCATGTGCCCACCACCCCATGACCCCACCGCCCCATGTCCCCACTGCTCCATGTCCTCCGCTGTCCCATGTCCTCCGCCGCCCCATGTCCCCCACCACCCCATGTCCCTCACTGCCCCATGTCCTCTGCTTCATACCGTAGCACTCCCAGGATGCCTTACCCATTTGCACAGTGCTTCAGATTAAATGCATGAAATCTTGCAAGGTCATTAAAAATAAACAATTTTTAATGGAGACAATTTTGCTACTAGAGGTACCTTCGGTGGCTCACGCTGCCCCAGGCCTGCTGAGCCTCACACTTTTCCAGCCAAGCTCTTTACATGGGATCCATCCTCACAACCCCTTCTCCATGGAACCCTCAGGAAGGTTCCAACTGTGCAACCGGGGAGCCGCTCTTCATGTGACAGAATCACCACTGGCACAGCTGGTCTTGAGCACTGACAGCATCTCAGAAAACTCCCTAGGGACTGTGGCCACTGGCACCAGGGCAGTGCCTTGAGACCCTGTGATTGAGTGATAAGCTCTTTCATTTTCATCAAGCCTCATTTCTAGGCAAATAAAGCATTTTGTCCCTAAGAATAGACTAGACTTGCTTGCCACAATGTCCGCTCTTTCAAGAATGACTGATTGGCATCTACTTCATCAGAGAGGACAGTCTCGAAGTGCTCATTTTCTCATCAAGGAAGGTAAAGGACATGCCCAAATGAGAGTGAGGTCATAAGATCCATGCCGCTGCTCAAGCATCTGGCCATCACAAACCCCACAACACACAAGGAGCTCACTGCACACTGTTCCTTCAGTGCTATGCTGACACCCCATCATCCTATTTCATGATAGGATGAGGCAAAGATATCCATCCTCAGGGAGGCATTCATACCTACAACTTTCTCCAGGCCATGAAGGCAAGGCTCAAAGACATTGCAATCTCAAGGTATGACTGTGGATTCTTTCTCAGGAAGAAAAAGAAAAGAAACTTGACCTCGGACATGAAATGTAAAATTGACCTAGATTAAAGGGACGTTCTAGTCTATCAAGTTAGATGATTCAAGTGTAGTTCCTAATGTGATGCAGGGGAAAGGAGCCATAACTGTCCACTCAGGGGCCTGCTGACAAGTTGGCACTAAGAAGCAGCAGAGGGTGCCCTCCCCGCTGCGGGGTTCCTCCCTGCCCAGGCAACGGCTGCTGCTCTGGCCTTGTACAAAACCAGCTTTGACAGCGACAGGGGTTTCTGGCTCCTGCTCCAAATAACTTAGAGAGCTGTACCCAATATATATGCAGGTGTGTCCTGTGTATGTGCTCATATGTGCACATGTGCATATCAGTATGTAAGCATGCAGAATCCAGAGGTTAAGTTAGTCGATTCTCAATCAGACTGCACATTTTTGAGCCAGGCTTTCTTGCTGAACTCTGAGATCGCTGATTCTGCAATGGTGGATGGTCAGAGATCTGCCAGTCTTGATTTGCTTAGTGCTGGGATTATAGACACGGGTCACTACTCCAGGCTTTCCACATGGGTGCTGGGATCCGAACTCAGTTGCCCAGGCTTACACAATAAACACTGTACCAACTGAGGCATCATCCACACCCCAGGCCGTATGTCTTAAAGGAAGCAAGAAGCAAAGCCAATTACTTCCCTCATGTGTGACTTTTATTCTAGCAAATGAACAGTGTTTATTTGACCATACGTTGGTCATAAGTAGTCCTTAACAAATTGAAAGCAAGCCCTTTGTGCAGTCACAGAAGGGTATGGACATTCATTTCAGGAATTTCTATTGAGTGTTGTGTTTTGCTAGTTAATGCTCTAGGATGACGTTCCTCTGAGGTAGATGGAACCCTTGTAAGACAAACAGGCAAAGTGAAATAGCGTGTTAAATGGTGATATGTATATTGGAGAAAAGTCAAACAGGATGAAGGGAGAGACTGTTCCCCATAGTGTGAGAACAGCTTCTAGCACCAAACAAATCATTCTCCGTTTATATGTCCTTAATGCACAGTCCTGCTATGGTGACTAGATTATTTGTCCCTGCACCTGTACTTGAGTACTATTTTATGCACTTTATTTCAGAGTTGGTAAAACTGCTGTCCCTCTACTCTCCATGCAGCTATTTATTCTGTGCATGTTGTGATACATGGTGGCTCCCACCACGATTGTCTAGATCAGCAGATGAATGAGTACCAGAACTCCATGCCCTGGGCACATGGAATAGTTTCTAGCCTGAGACAAAGCCTTGTTTAATAAACAGCATAGAAACCAAGCCAGAGGACCATTTGTAAACTTCTCCACTCACTGACAGCTTAGGCTTATTCCCTCGTAAGACACACTGCGAACAGAGAATAATCAATGACTTCCAAGCCCTGTCTCAGCACACCCACCATATGTTTGGCCTTCGTCTCACCATGCGGCCTGTTGGTTCTGCTGATGCATTGTGTTCACAGAGTCAAGTTCTCCATCTTCCGACCTCCAGGAATATGTAAGAATAGAAACAGTGGATTCAGCGGTGCCCTTGTCCGCTGGTGAAATATTATGGGAAAAAGCTCTCCTTCTATGGCCTGACAGCATGGTCCCCGGTGGCAGTGCAGGCTGGGAGTTAGCCCTATCACTCTTCCTTGACTGAGCCAGCTTCGTAGATACAGAGAACTCACACTGTTTTCTCTTTGATGAAAATAAGAAAGAAGAAGACCATTCAGATAAACAACATTTTGAAGCAATCAAGGAAATCTTGATGGGTCTTTCTTTAAGAGAATGCAAAGTTGACCATATCATCTGGAGATGGGTATGTGAGGAAATCGGTTTCTTAGCATGGTTTTCATTGCTTTGCAGTGTTACGGAATCAGAAAAAAGTCAAGAGGATTCTTTTCATGACTCTGATGCTATTCTATTCATAGGTAATAAATACGGAATTCTGGAGGGTCCCTTAACTGCCAATCATTTGCACTTCGGACAGTCTCTTGTACTGCTCCTGACAATGAGTTTCTCGAGGAGAAGGCCTCTGGATTGTTAGGTTAGGGATCAGAGGCTTCAGTCCAGGAATCATATTTCTACCTTAAATGATGACCTAAAATGCTTGTAGATTTAAAAATCGAAATATTTAAGTTTGCCTATCACACATCCCAGTGAGAGCGATTCCAAAGAGTGTCCACAGCATCAAGTGCATTTTGATGGGGTTAAAATTCATGGTGTAGAAGGCCTCTGGATTGTTAGGTTAGGGATCAGAGGCTTCAGTCCAGGAATCATATTTCTACCTTAAATGATGACCTAAAATGCTTGTAGATTTAAAAATCGAAATATTTAAGTTTGCCTATCACACATCCCAGTGAGAGCGATTCCAAAGAGTGTCCACAGCATCAAGTGCATTTTGATGGGGTTAAAATTCATGGCTGGTTAATGATGGAGGAAGCGGCTTCCAGCGTCTCAACATCCCCTTTGTGAGCAGGTCCAGACACAGGTGTCACCTTGAGGCTTTGGGCCAGAAATCGGCTCGAATCCTGCTGATCTGCTGTGCCTCTGCAGCTCCCTGTAGCTCTTCTCCGGAGAGGGAGAGGGACGCTACTGACATTGGTAGCATGCGCTGCCAAGGGCCCCGGTTCTAACCCTCAGGTGTTGTATGCCCCATTCACCCTTGCAGGACCCCTGTTCGGCTTCCTAAGCAGCAAGCTGTTACATATTTGATATGCTCAGGAGTCATAAATTGTAATAGACAGAACACATGCTATAGAGTCATCTTAACACATCTAATGTGTATGGAGCATGGGATTACGGAGCTTCAATTTTGCAGAGAATTTGCTGGAACTCTGTACAAATTTACTGTAAAATAATTCCAGTCACTTAAATACTCAGCAACATAACCAAACAGCACTTGATGGAAGAAACGTCTGGGCAATGAAGGGGTTAGACTGTGTACATTTGACCATGGAAATATAGAAACAAAAGGCTCATGGGTAGTTGGCCATTTCTCTAGGCCTCTGAAACCTAGCTGTTTACGGCCTACTGGCCAGTGATTAGAAAATCTTCTTCAAAGGCATCAGTATCTACAGTTCCAATTTAATAATTTTAATATAATTTTCAATTCATTACTTTACCAAGTTAACAATTTCAAATTAATATTTTCATAGGAATAATTAAATACTGAACTCTTAGTTATACTCCATATTTGTTAAATCTATGTCCAACACCTGTATGTAATGTTCTTTTAACCACAAGATCCTTTATACTTGAATGAATTATAACAGTTTGGATGCTGGGTGTATGGAACTTGAAATTCCCTTGTCATGTTCATCTGTAAATTGTCAAGCTCGGGAGTAAAACAGTCAGCTATGTTCTCAGTGCACTCTTGTTTGTTTGGGAGACAGAACTGACCTCATTCATACTACACACTGAACTACAACCCTAGTTTGTCTGTATGTCTTTCAGTTAGAACAGATATGGACTGGAGAGATGGCTCAGTCATTAAGGGCACTGGCTGTTCTTACAGAGGACCCGGGTTTGATTCCCAGAAACCACTTTGGTGCCCAACAACCATTCATAACTCCAGTTTGAGGGGATTCGACACCCTCTTCTGTCCTCTATAGGAGTTTCACAACATGGGTGCACTTACATACATGCAGGCAAAATACTCAAACAGATAAAATAAAAATAATAAATTTTTTTAAAAAAATAAAATACTCAATTAGAACAAGTCCCTTTGCTCTTTTTTATGTGCCTTATGGAAAAGTCTATCTTATACTTTTTAATGTGTTCATTACCCACTGAGTCCAATTTCTGCTGATGTATATCCAGTGAAGGTGGTGGTGTGGGGCCATCCACTGGAACACAGTCAAACTTCCAACGGCCGCACTCTTAAAGAAAATGGACTCCCCTTTCCCTGACTGCCATGAACTGTCAACTCCTTGGCTGTGGGTGGGGGCCCAGGAGTGCAGCCCCTCGTGCTGGAATGTTAGTTACACTGGCTTGACCTTATGTGGGTCTTGTACAGGCAACCACAGATGCTGTGCAGTCATGAGTGCGGCGCTCCCGTTATGTCCAGAAGACACCGTCCTGCTCTGTCCTCCCAAATCTCTGGCTCAGACATTCCTTCTGTCATCACCTTCCTGTGTCTCCAGGCCTTGCAGGGACGGAATGTGAAGCCAATACACCATTTGTGGTTGATTGCTCATCCTATGCATATTCTCTGCACTTTGATCCCTGGTTGAGGGTTCCTGTGTTAACTGCCATGCCCTACACAAAGAAGATTCTCTGATGAGGGAGGACCGAGAATTCCTAACCTCTGAGTAGAGAGATGCATGTTTAGAAGGTGTGTTCACTAGAATGTTCACTTAGCAAAATAATAGTAGTAGATCACTCCCAGGGCTATGAGCTCCGCAGCTAGATTTAGAGTGCCAGGCACGTACTTTTTTCTGTGGAACAGGCCTTGAATCCAACCAAAAATCAATTGTTTACTGTCCTAAAATTCACGCCTTTGTTGTAGCCAAGGGCATACCTTGGAAGTCAGTCATTACAGTCACTCACAGGATTCACGAACAATTAAAAGCTTGGTCAGTACCAGGTGTGGAATATCTCTTTTCAAGTTTTTGGCCAGGGTGTCCCAGAGACCACCAAAATATACAGCTTATTGCTGTTGCTCTTGGTTGAACACCAGAATTTCCTGGTAAGACTCTGTTTCTGAAGACGCTCTTTGGTTACATGACCTGGAGAGTCAAGCTGGAGCTGACTGGATGTTTCCTCTGTGTCAGCTAGCTTTCCCAGTACCAGAAGATGCTGTGCAGCCTGCTAGGAGGAGAAGTCTGTATTTTATTTACTGGGTGTCTCGTCATCAGACTTCCAGAGGAAAGAAGGTGTCAGCACAAGACATTTCACTGGCTGTTTCTGCATGACTCTGTCTAGTACAGGGCTCCTGTTGGCTCTCCTGACAGATGATGGCTGCTGAGCACAGGGGAGGGACTACGAACTCACAGAGGAATAGCAGTTATTAAATGATGCATCCTGTTGCTGGGCATGAGGCTGCTAGTGATAAGCGCATATGCAAGGATGTCACAAGCAAAGCTTTTAACATGAGGTCTATTGCCTTAGGTGATGTTTGGCTGTAGACATTATCAAATTCCTTTTAGTGGGTTCTTGAAGTCAGGCTACATTTTATATGAATCATGCAAGATACAAGCATGCTTGTATATGGCATTGTTTTTATTATCTAAGTGGACCATGACCTTAAACCATACAGTATGACCTTTAATTTGTACAAGGGTGTCTATTTAACGCTATTTAAGTTTCTTCTTTTCCCTTCACCTCCAAAGTGTTGTGGTTTCACAAGACCATCTCCATAGAAAACAGTCTATTGAGGTTAAACTTCTGCCTCTCAGAGCCAAGGCCCTCAGGGAATATTTTTCAGCTCTTTCAAGCTCAGTGTCTCTATCACAGCCTGATTCTGATTACAATGTAGTATACAATTCCTGGGCAGCTCCTAGGGTCTCTGATGTCCTGGACACCTGGGATTAAACCGTTGCTCTGCCCAGGGCCAGGGAGCCTGTCCGATTTCATGATATGTCTGTGGTACTCCTTGATCCCCAAAGCTCATTCATTCCCATGCACGGATGAATTCAGTAGCCTCAGAGCCATAGCGACCTCACCTCTGGGTGTGGGGAACGTGCAGGACAAAGATGATCATATACATGTTTTGTCCAATCTATGCAGATATACACGTGTTGTGTGGATATACACAGGCATGTGCATGCACATACATCCTATGAACTCACGTACCCAAGTATTTATGTACACACTTGCATAGCCCATGTAGCTTTTCTTTATCATAGCCTCTAAGAAAGAGGGATGCATGATATATTTTACTCTTTCTAAACATAGAATCTTGGTTTCTCATTTCATTCTCTTCGTTCAGGTGAGACCACCTGCTGCATCTTCCGAATCTTTGCTTCCTCTTTTTCTCACTCTAAATGATCTGCTCATGTCTTAAAGTCTATGCCATGTGGGGCCCTGCGTATGTACGTCGTGGCTGTGCAGTTCCACTCAGGGTGTTTGGAGCAATCCTTTCTCCTTGCTTATGCATTTCTCTGAATGACCTTCATTTTATTCTTTTTAAAAAGAGCAAAAACAAATATTTTATTTCCCTCCAGTCTCAGATACTGTCTGCACGTGACTGATGGTTTCATAACATTATAGACTCTCTTAGGTAATGCGGAGACTTCCATGGCGGCCTTGGGCATGAGGCTGGAATGTGAAAGCCTTCCTGCAGCTCCAAGGTAACCTGTGCCTAGACTCACACAGTGCAACGAAAGTGAATTAAGTGCATGAGTGAGAATTTGTAGTGATTGGAGCAGGGAAGCGAGGGAAAATTCATCGGCCGTGTTTTCTATCAAATAGGTAAACTGGAAATGGAATTTCCATCTCTGGGGATAAGTTCTGCTTATGGGGTAGAAAGAATTTGCTCCTGGGTTCCCTCCTGGGAGGAACAGAGGCAAGTTTGCTGACTCACTGGAAGAGAGCAGCAGGAGAGCGTGGGAGTAAGAATCAGTACAAGCAGAGCTGAGGGGTCATGAGGCCTGGCTGCGAGGACAGGGTGTCACCAAGATCCACATTAATTTTTAAGACAAAATCTCAAGTATCCCAGGCTGGCCTTGAACTGGCCTCTAACTAATGATCTTCCAGCCTCAATCTCCTGAGTACTGATTACAGGCATGCACTACCACCCCTGGTTCAGGCAGTGTTCAGAGTCAGGATGTAACTGGGGCTGGGCTACAACCCATAGGACCTACGTCTCAGAGAAGCTTTTCCTCTAGCTAGTACACACCTCTTAAATCATCTATCACCTCCCAACACAGAACCACTAACTAGAATCAAATATTCAACAATGAGCCCTATTTGCACATTTAAGCCCCCACGCCCTCAGTCCTCCAAATCCACATTGCTTACCAGGTGGGCCTGCGACACCGGCTGCACTTAGGATCCCCAAGCGCCTTTCACATGTGACTCTTTGGAAGTCACAAATCTTACCTCCCGAGGCACCAGACTGCCATGTTTTTCTAGCACTTCAGTGTGGCCTCTTATGCAGGTCCCCGCCCCATGTCCCTGTGATTGTGGTGGCTGTCTGCTCCTTACAGGCACAGAGACCAGGGCACAGCTTCTCTGTAAAGAACACCTGCTTTCTGACTGGACGGTCCCTCCCACCCCGTGGCTGTGTTCTTTTGAGTTATAGTAATGAGTTATATTCCTTTTCTTCTGAACTCAACTATGATCAAGCTGCTTGCCTCGTCCTTTGTCTCTGTACATGAGGACATCATACGTCCATCCCTTTGGAAAGCAGATGAACAGATTCAGGCACTTGAAGAGTGAAAACAGTCTGGCCAGTTCAACAAGTGCTTTGAAGTTTTACCTTTGACATAAAAGGAAAAGCTTAGCTACCTGTCGCTAACCTGTTGGCAATGTGAAGTAGGAACAGCACGTCTTACCGAAGGTTGACTTGGCATGAGCACCAACAGAGTCTCTACTGAGCCTCTCTCTCTGAGACTAGGACAGGCAGGGGCAGAATTTCTGTTACGCCCTCAGTCCTCCAAATCCACATTGCTTACCAGGTGGGCCTGCGACACCACGTCTGCACTTAGGATCTCAGAGGAGGAAACGAGGCTCAGCAAGACCATCGCAGCGAGTCCATGGCTCTGCGCTGCCTGAGCGGAGCTGGACCACATTTGGACTTTGAGCCCCTGTGGCCTTCCCACAAGGCTACCCCAGCCAAGCCAGGGGCTCATCGCCCTTCAGTGCCACATCCTGCAGTCACAGAAACACAAAGCTGCCATATAAAGGCGCGGCCACAACGGACAACCAAGCAGCATACATAATTTTTAAAAAATAAAACCATTGGCCAAGCGTTAAACTCCCTGTAGCCCTCTCCTGTGGTCCATAAGGAATTGCATGAGGCCAGAGGAAGAGGCGATTCCCACCGCCTTGGCCTCCCGACCCTCCTCCACACACTGCTCAGCCTCTGCCCTCATCACTACATCAGTGATGTTCCTCTTCCCACGGTCCCACTGGAGAGCCCCCTCGGGCCTGTTTCTCCTGGAGAACTTGCTTCTGTGGCCCTCAGACATTTGATTCGTAGTTGATTCTTTTTTTCGCTATTTACCCGTATCAGAACATCATGTTGTTTATTTATTTTGCTTTTATTTACTTAACAATTATCTTCTGCTCTCTATTCAAACGGTTCCTTCTCCTGCTTTGCACACGGGTTCTGAGTTCTTACTGGATGGAACTCTTCTATTCTCATGTAGCATTGAACAAATGTAAGAGATGCGTACCCTGAAATCACACCCCAGTCCGTCATCCAGTCTACAAGGGAATTATTTCTTGGTGATCTACAGAGAAACTTTCATTCAGTTTAGCCTCCCGGTTAGGCATTCTGGACATACAATTACACACTGCCTGCTTTTCAGCCTCCTCTCTCGGAGTGATTGAGACATCTCCTACTTTCCTGTGCTCTATGACACGTATCAAGAGACTGGACCTCTCCTGAGCCAGAGCCTGCCCACCTGGAGGAACTCACGTCTGACCTTCCTGCCACATATGTTTGCTGAGTTCACATGGTGAGTAAATGCATAGACAGCATCTTACATCTCATTGTCCAAAGCAACTGCTTCAAGAAGTTTGTGTTTGTTAATTGGATTATAGGTACCTTTAGTCTGTGAAGGTGGGAAAGTGACTTATATAGGTAAAGGAAATAAAAAAATAATCACAAAGAATGTGAAATTCAAGATGACTCAAGTTTCCTAGACCACTCTGAAGGCTGCCAGAGCTCTGGATGCCTCGGGGCACCTGTGTGGGGCTGTTCTGCGTGTGGACATGTGTGCAAAAAGAATGCAGAAATCTCAATTACTTTCATGTTGACTGCCTATTTCAGTATTGATCCTTAGTCTACATGACACCAAAAAACAGGACTGAAGTAAATTTTATCTTAATGTATGTTGGAAACATTTTAAATCATGACTGGCTTAAACAGGAATTAATGGTTTAATTGGGTACCTCTAAGTTAGAGTTTGAAATAGCTCCTGTTAATATAGCTGACATTGCTGCCTCTTGTTAGAGACCACTACCACTAACCTAAAATTTCCAAATCATACTAATAAAATTCAGAATCATATAAACTAATTTTATTAAAAGAATTATATATTTTGCTGACTCACAAATGATCTAATAATTACTTATTCTGTAAGGACAAATAAGGCCAGAGCGAATTTTAACTACTGAGCATGTGATTTCTTTTGTTTTGTTGTGCTAATATTGTAACAAATTCATTGACAAATGGTACTGCAAAAGCAACTAGAAAATGTGAAAAGACGGCAGTAAAGAGACCTGAATCAACACAAAACTCAATTATAACTTTAATATCATACAGCAGGGCCCCAGATACCGCTGAAGAACAAGGAATTCTCAAATTCTACACAGGTACTATAAGGGCTGGGGATTTCAAAACAACCTCCCGCATACAATAATGTAACCAAGCCAGGAAAGAAACCTAAAGTTAAAGCAAATCTGAAGGTTAGGCAAACCTTGCATCTAGATAAGCCAACTGCAGAATGCCTGCTTTGACTATTGCAGACCATCAAGGAATGAGATGCTGGTTTTCTGGTATTTTTACTTTAATTGTAGTTTAAAAAAAGAAAAGCAAATGACTGATTCTACATATGCAACATAATTTAATAAAATCCTATTCAAATTCCATGATATTGAATGTATTTTCATGTTTTATCAAACATTTACTTTTCTTGAATGTCTTCATTATTTAACTTGTTGTGATTTAAATTACAGCTATCTTAATTTACATATGTAAGCATATATATCTCTTTAGAAAACAGAGAACTGAAAATGTGATTGACCTACATTTCCACAGTGAAGAACAAATCAGGGCCCTGTGACTGAGTGACAGGGCCTAATTTTCACATGCCTCCCCAACTGCACAGGTTCAAGATCTCAGTCAATAAGGTCGTTCTTTGAGACCTAGAGCGTCCCTGAGCTGAGCATGATACTTCCTCCACCTGAATTAATTCAGCATTCCTGCAGACCGAGTTTCTTTTGAGCTCTTTGAGATAAGGCCAAAAACCATCTAAATTACAACTTTTACTGAGGTGCAGAAAAGGATCTTCTTTGACATGTATAGGAATTGATGTCATTTATTAGACTTTCCTCTACAAACCTTTACCTTACCAACAAAGCAATGGTTCAAAATGTCTAGACTGGTTTATTTCCCAGTATCTTGGGTGGTGTGTGGGAAAGGGTGTCAGATGAGGGGGGTGTTAGCAATGACTATTTGAAGATCCTTAGTGGAGAAGGAGTAACAGAGAGCTCAGAATTAAATTTTAAAGGAGGGAAGAAAGGGAGGGAGGGAGGGAGGGAAGAGAGAGAGAGAGAAAGAGAAAGAAAGAAAGAAAGAAAGAAAGAAAGAAAGAAAGAAAGAAAGAAAGAAAAAGAAAGAAAGAAAAGAAAAGAAAGAAAGCAGGCACAGCTGCTCTGCTCAAGGACTTGGGGCAATGCCAACCTCTTACTCTTAGTGTGCAGCCCTCTGGACTATGCAGGACTGATCTTAGGTGGCCTCTATGCACTTTATAGGCATTATATGACTGGACTTCCCCTCCAGGCCTTCTGAACCCTTATCACACCAAGGTTTCCTTTGCTGTCTAGAGTCCTTCCAGCAGTTAATTCAGTCTGCACTCAGAGAAAGATGTAGGTCAGTCACACAGAAGGGTAGATTATTTAGAATTGTTAGATGATCATAGTTCCCTGTCACCCCGTGATTTATTGATGGATTTTCATAATATGCTGATCATGTTCCACAGGGTGAGGTATTGAAGAAAGATAATGTATTCTCTCGCCAGCTGTTTATTTTCTGAATAACTTATTTCTCTGCATCTGGCACCCTGTTCTTTCCAAGCTATAGTTAAAGGATTCAATGGTCCTTGAAATGTGAATAATGATTTCTGTTTCAAGCAAATTCTCACTTACAACATCATTAATTAAATAGAAACTATGTAATGTACCTTAGGAGTACCTTCAGGAGTCTGTGCACTCAGAGCTCTGTAGTGGTTTGTTAATACATGCTAACTTAGCTGAGACACTAGCATTAATTTTATTGAATGAGTATTGCTTAATTTCAACTTAAATATTTTCCTAAAAGAAAACAAACAAAACTAAAGTACAAGATGGTGCCATTACTAAATACCCCTAAGCACATTAAAAATATTAAGCTTGAACAAATGCCAATATTCCTCATGACACGTCAAAATATCAGACACCCATAGAAAATCAACATCTACTTTTTAATTTAGATTTTATACGAAGCAGCTGCTGGCTGTTGATGAGTTATGCGGCTGAACATCTTCTATCCACCCCCATCTCCATATGAGTAATAAACTTTATATGAGATTTCACATTATTCTTGCTTCTTCTGTGAGGCATCTGCTGCTGAAATCATGCAAGTGTTGATGTCTATTTCAGAGACAGATAATGGAAGTTAGCAAGTCAGAGATGTTATTCATAGATGAGGGGAATGAATTTTTTATGATGGGGGTGTGCGAGATTATTCCCTCAAAAATATACATTAAAGTATACAAATTTAGAGAACTAGAAAATAGTCCTGAAGCAAAGAGCACCCTTCAGATTAATAATTCCCCAATATATTTCTTTCTCAATTTTATCCAACTTGGATGCAAACAAAATGAAGATAATTTTATGTTATTGTCTGTATTCCTAAAAGTATTGACTTGAAAGACAATGAGTGCTCAAGGAAATGGAAATTTTTTTAATTAAATGTTCTTCCCAAAGTGGAAACCAGCCAAGCTAAACCTCTAAAAATAGCAATTTAAACCACTGAATTCTAAGATATCGGAAAGAAAATTGTTCTGTATTTGATTCAGATGACTCTGGTATCATTAGCCTACTTTCACGTTCAAGCCAGTTACGTGTTGAATTGTATGCAAGTGGCTGTCGGGCTTTTTCTGAATCTTTAGTTTCCCTTCTTCATCCATGACTAGGCTACAGCTTTGAGAAAGTACTGTGTGCGATGAGGTTCTCGGAAGATGTTACATGAACTGCATCATCGGGTGGATTCTTAGTACACTTTTAAAACTGAAACTACTTCATGCCTCTTGCAAAACCTTTGCTTGGAAATCCACCAACTGCGGATATTACTAGAGCAATTTTGGATCTATCTTGACAGGCAATCACCTGTGGGCATTTCCCCATTAAAAGAGTGAACATTTCTTCATAGGAAAGGTACCAAGATAAGACGTTTATAAAATCATACTCAACAGAGCCAAACTCTGGTAGTGGCTGATACCATTCCCCAAACAGATTTCAGAATGACTGGAGGTTAAGTCTTCAGAAAAACAAATTGATAGCAGATAGAAAACAGAAGGATGAACTACGAAGTTCTGATGCTTCCTGTCCACTGCAGAAAACAGTGGCCAGTGGTTCACCTACAAAGTAGAATGGATAAACAATTGCTTTCTGTGTGTAACTAGGAAAGTGATCTTAAATTTCAGTATGGTATTCTCAGCACCAGCACTGATTTGAATTAGCAGCACGACCAAGTTCACCGAGGATGCCATCTTTTTCCTGTGCTTTCCTGGCCATAGCCTTCAGGCCCCATGATCTACCCTGTGGCAACATTCTGAACGCTGCTTCTAGGCTGGGGCTGAGCTTTGAAGCGAACACTCCCAGGCCAGTTAGAGCTCCAGGGTTCTTGCTATCTGAATCTAAAACTGCCTTTGCTGATGATGAGCATTTACTACACGCTTCTATTTAAAATGCTACTATTGTGTTTGGAATTTCTTGCAATCCTTTCTCCTTGGTCATATGTCTTCATAGATCAGAAACAGGATCTACTACGATGGAATGGCCCATGGGGTCCGTCAGCCTGATCAGGCCTTGAGCTGTCCTTTGCATTCCTGACTGTAAGGCATTTGTGAGCCTTCATGTTCCTGGCTCTAAAACAGAACTGACATGAAGCTGCTGATGTTCTTGCAAGGATTACAGGAGACATGTCTTTGCATCACTAGGCGCCAGGGTTCACATAGTGTAGGCACTATTCAATTATTATTAAGGCCCGTGCTGCCGCCGTGGCAGCTCCTGGCGAAACAGCGTCTCTTGCCTTCCCAGCTGTCCTATCTGCCTTCAGAAATCTCTCCTTCTCAACCTCGTTTCCTACAGATGAAAACTGATTTCCCTCTGTCAGACACACTTCATGACAGTATTGCTCAAAACTTACACCTCCGTCTTTCTGGGCCTTCATAAGCTGATACCAGCTTACATTTTTCAACATGTCTATGGCTAGACATGTCCTTTCCACCAATGGAACTAGTGTTCTTCTTTACCCCCATTGTATTGCACTAGACCTTCTGCTTCTAATTGCCCGGGCAGCCCAGCTGAAAGCACTTTACAGATTCTGTCCTAAAACTACTCAGGAGTGTGCTCACCCTCATAGTCTGGATTTTATTAGCTAATGATCCTTTCAGCCATCTGACTTTTATTTCAGTTGGTAACTTATTGTTTCTAATGTGATTTATGGCTGTAATCTCCAGCTCTCACAAAACAGATGCACTTCTAAGAATGGAGACACCTTGTCCTAGGATCCCTTTATACATTTCATAACCCAGATTTCAGACTGGCAGGGAGCTCAAGAAAGCGCTCCAGTTTTCCTGGGAAAGTCTAACCTTATAGTTATCTGAAAACTCATTTTCCCTTATCTATTAAAAAATATCTTAGTCCAATTTTCATAAGAAAAATGCATCCCCTATGTATTTTGACTGTGATAATTATGGTTTTCGATGGGTACCAAGCACAGTTAAAATACTAAATGGCTATGTTTTTGAGCACATTTTAAGTGAGGCTACAATTGAACTTCCCAACACACTTGAAGGAGCAGACCATCAAATTGTGAGATAAGAGATACTTTTTGCTGATATTTTGAAAGAATTCATTGTATATGGTTCCATTGAATATAGTTCACTTGAATTCAAAGAGTGCAAGGTTGCTGGATGCCTATTTTGCTCAGTTATTATCTCAAAATGAAATAACAGGAAAGACAAGAATTTGAGCAACTTACTAGTCAGTTAACCGGTACATAGATAGTGACATCAAGTTCACGAGTGCCCAAGAATGGCAGAGAGGACACCAGTCAGACTGGAGATTACTAGAAAACACACATCCCAGCAACTATACTATATGGGACCAGAGACGGAAGGTAATTCAGATTTTTGCTTAATGGGCAGAAATCAAGATAAGTTCAAGTTAGATTTTGATGAGAAGAATTTTCATGATAGAGCAGTCTATGGGGTTACTGTAAAGATAATTGTATGTGAAGTTTACTACATTGGAGTTTGCCTGGGAGCTCAAAGGTGGATGCTCATTCTTGGCCAAACTCTAGTGAAAAGACTGTAGTAATAACCCTTCATACAAGTGACCTACAAGTCTCACTGGTAAAAAACTTCATCTTCCATTAAACACAATGGTCTTTAATGAATCAAGATTAGTGAATCCAAGTCTAGATTTATCTAATGCTCTATTTTAAAGTGCTTTGTACATTTGAATTAATACTAAGCTTTGTAACATATTGTTCAGACTTTCTATTAATATTTTGAAACATATTAAAATATATCCTAAGAAGGCATTTCCTAATAGTGGTTAATGTTTCACATCCAAGCATAGTTTGTTAAAGTCCACAGTGATGGGCTGCTTGTCCTGTAGACCAGACGTAAGTGCTAGGAATACCCTGTTGTTGCCTAGTAACCAGCATGTGCTTGCTGAGTGGATCCTCTGAGTAACAGATTCTCTTATGAATGGCCCGACTGCCAGCAACACTGTTCATTCTGAAGGCCCACGTGTGTTGGTAGAGGTCTGCAGCAAGACTCAGCACCAAGAAGGGAAATGACAGGACATTCAAGGTGAGTCTTCCAAACCCAGGAGACAGATTTCTGCAGAGAGCACAGAGGGGTCTTTTACGGAGAGAAGCGGTGGTCAGAATGGTAGCAAACCACACAGTGGTGCCCAGTGCACTGCAACCCCCTGTGAGGGAAATGGAGACACAGATGCCATCCTACCTCACAACATGTCACCTCACACACAGCAAGCCACTCACCATGTGTTGTTGAGTGAATAATAAGGAAACACATCAGCCATAACAGTGCAGACGTGCCGTGGAATCAGTGTGACTCCTGAGTGCAGAATTCATTCTGGTTTCAGACTAAGAGACCCTCCCTCACGTCTCAAGTGTTACTTCCCACCTGATTCTTAAAGAAAATAAAATCAAATTACACCATAAAATCCCATAAAAGGTACATGGGTAGCAGGTGGACAATTTGAATATGCCTTATCTGAAAGTCTTGGGAGCATCTTTTCTTCAGAGTTCTGATTTATTTACCTTTGTTTATTTATTTGGATTTGGAAATATTGCATGCATAGATAGGGACATTGGCTGACTCTTTACCCCTTACCCCAAACTCAAGTAAATGAGAATATAAAAGGCCCAGCTACAGCATGTATGGCAGAGTGCATAGGGTTGGGTGTGGGGATGGGGGAGGCGTGGCTGGGGGAGGGGTCTGGACTTGAGTGGAAAATTTATGAAATTTAAAAAGCTCAGTTTAAACGATGGTTAAAATATTCATCTTAGTAAAAGCACATACCATTTTCCTGAGGGGAGGGGGGGGAGGCTGAGTTAGTCATGTGAGGAAAAGGCTTACGTGTATAATGACATCATAGACAGGGCCCCACTCATCTGAAGTGCTTGGGACCAGAAACATTTTGGATTTTATCTTTTTAAAAAAACCTGCAATCTAGGGGCTGAAGAGATGGCTCAGAGGTTAAAAACACTGGTTGTTCTTGCAGAAGACCTGGGTTCGAATCCCAGCATCCACATGGCAGCTAACAAACTCCAGTCCCAGGGGATCTGACTACACACATACACATAAAAATAAATAAATAAATAAATATTTTTAAAAAGTTAAAAAAACCTATAATCTATCATCCATCTATCATCTATCTATCTATCATCTATCAAATCTATCAATCATCTGTCTATCATCTATCATCTATCTATAAATGTATCATCTATATATCTATCATCTATTATCTGCCTATTTATCATCAATCAACCTATCAGTCATCTACATCTATCATCCAACTACCCACCTACCTTCCTAGCCACCACGTTTCCCTTATCCATTCACATCAAGCATCAGGAGCTGGGAGTTCGGTTGTTTGGTTGTTTCTGTGCCTTGACCATGGTGACTAACAAGTTAACAAGTTAACTAGCAGTTAACAAGGAGGTGCAGACCCCTCAGGCACTCTGTTCTCAGCTTGTTTACATGCAGAGCTGGAGGTGAAGCTGTTCCATCATATGGCAGGTCTATTTTTAGCTCTTTAGTTTTGTGTTTCTGGAAAGTTCCATAGTGCTTTCCACAGTGGCTGTGCTCATTATGTTCCTACCGATAGCGAGGGGCATGTCTCTGGATGGGTTCCTTTCTCTCTTTATAGAAAACACTATGACAGTGGATGGTGGGATTTGTGCAGCCTATAAACTCTCTAATGATGCTTTTCCAGTAAATGTGTGTTGGAAATTCTCCTTAGACTGAGGTTAGAAAAATCCATGACACAGGGAGGTGTCAGAGGCCAGAAGTGGCAGGTGTTTACCTAAAATCTGGCAGCTTTCCAGAGACAGAGCAGAAGAGGAAAGGAGTCACCTGCCCTTCAATCCAAGTTTCTCATTCCAATGATATCTTTAAAGGTTCAGACAGCTGACACAGGCTACATTGGGGGGAACTATAATGCCATTATCAGGATGCTTAAATTTCTTCAAATGTGCAGTCACAATGTTATTTGAAGCAGAAGCCCACCTGAGTAGCTCAGTCCTAATGGTGCCCAGATTTGCCATATGAGATATTCATTTAGAAGTTAACTTGCCACTGGGCATTGCCCACTATAAGGAAAGAAATACTGAAAAGACTCAGTATACTTAAGTAAGGATTGAGTTATTAAATGTTGAGACTGACATGAATTCTTAACTAATAGTCTGCATTTTATCCACTCAAATTAAAACTGACCAACACACAGTCTGTCCCCATCTCCGTACCTTTGGACAGGCTAATTGAAGGACACTTAAATGTTGAGACTGACATGAATTCTTAACTAATAGTCTGCATTTTATCCATTCAAATTAAAACTGACCAACACACAGTCTGTCCCCATCTTCGTACCTTCGGACAGGCTAATTGAAGGACATGTGCATGAGACTGAGGAATGGTTTGCATTTTGTACAGAAAATTGTTGGTTTTCATGCTAACAAGGTTCTAGAAGGTTGGTTTTATTTCCTTAAACAATGAACACCTTTTCCCTGTGGTTAGATATGTGAATCTAGGTTTGTGCTCTGTGCATGATGAGGAATTTGGGGCTTGTCCTGGAGCTAGATGCATAATGCTGCTCTAACAATTACCAAGAATGCAATAGCTTAAAACCTCTCTTTTCTGAACATTAGAACTCTCATAAGGGTCTTGATGGGCTGAGACCAAGGTTCTGGCAGGCAGATTTCTCACTGGAAGCTCAGTGTACTGTGAGGCTAGAGGGGTCAATATTCAGCCCCATTTAGGTCAATGGCAGAATTCAGAGTCTTCTGCTGTCTGGCTGAGGCTGTGCTTTCTCTCTTGGCTGGTTGCTGAGAACCACTCTCTCCTTCTGTGAGGAACCTGACTCCTTGGCTCATGGCTCCTCTCTTCCATCTTCACAACCAGCTGCAAGGATCCTGTTCTTAGAGGCTCACATCTTAGTTCGACCTCATCTCTTCATGCGCGTCATCTGTGCTCCTCCCACCACTCTGAGAAAGTGCTCTGCCTTTACAACCCCAGGGATCAGATTTCTCTAGTCTGATCTTACTGGAAGTCCTTCCTATTTGAAGGTTTGTGTTCTTGAGTGCATCTTCATATAGGTCTAGTCCTATGACATTTCAAAGCTTCACTGGGTACCAGGATTAGAAAAGGCATTATCATTTAGGAAGTTTGACATTTTATCTATAACCATGCCCTTCCTTGGAGCTGAGCTAAGATTTTAACAGCAACGATGACATCAGCAACAACAAAAATCGCCATACATTTTGTACCAAAAATGAACATGTAACTTTCAAAGATGCTCTTAATTCTTCTAAGTCTATAGCAGCCCAGAGCAGGTAGAGATGAGTCAGAGGGGATAAAACCTTCAGAGATATCTCTAAAGTAAGTTTCAAGCACCAGAGTAGCCAGAGATGACAGAAGAATCATACTGGACACACTGGGTTTCAGCACCATGGCCATTTCACAGGGAAAACTTGACTTCAGTTTACTCTCATGTGTGATGCAAAAGTAAGGTACTCAAGGAGCTAAAGTCCATGGAATCTTTGTCATTGTGAAGACTCCCGGAAGACAAGTAGGAATCACTGACGTCTTCTGTGAAATGGAGGAGATGGTAGCAAGCAACTCTAGTCCCCAGTGGGAGAACTAGAAGCATGCTCCTTTTGTATTTTCCCTGTTTCAGTGAGGGACTGGTCATACAGAGAACATAGCAAAACATAATAGGCCATATGACACAAGGCCACAGCCAACGTCATGTTAAACAGCATGTTACACCACAAGGCCACAGCCAACGTCATGTTAAACAGCATGTTACACCACAAGGCCACAGCCAACGTCATGTTAAACAGCATGTTACACCACAAGGCCACAGCCAACGTCATGTTAAACAGCATGTTACACCACAAGGCCACAGCCAAAGTCATGTTAAATGGCGAAAAACTAAAGCATCCACCTTAAAATCAGTAACAAGACAAGGATGTCTGCTGTGTCCAATCCTGCTCCACATCGTACTGAAATCTTAGCTACAGCAGACAGATGAAGGGGATAAAGATAAAAACCGGAAAGGAAGAAGTCAATGCATCTTTATTTTCAGGTAATATGATTCTACACATAAGAATCCACCAGAAAACTCATAAATACATTCATCAAAGTAGCAGGATATAAAATTAACACCCCTAAATCAATAGCCTTTCTACATACCAGCAACAAACGTACCAAGAGAAAAAGCCATGAAATCATTTGGCCTCAAAATCCTTCAATGATCTTGGAATAAATCTAACAAAGGAAGTGAAGAACTTTTACAATAGAAACTTTAAGACATTGAAGAAATTGAAGAAGCCAGCCAGGCATGGTAGTGCATGCCTTTAATCCCAGCACTCAGGAAGCAGAGGCAGGTAGATCTTTGTGAGTTCAAGTCCAGTCTGGTGTACATAGTGAGTTCCAGGCCAACTGAGGCTACAGGGAGACCCTGTCTCAAAATGACCGAAAAAAAAAGAAAGGAAAGAAAAGAAAGGAGTTGAAGAGGGTATAAAAATAGAACACCTCCCATGCTCATGGGTCAGTTGGATAAATATTGGGAAACGGCATCCTGCCAAAAGCAATCTGCAAATTCAATGCACTACCCATTACAATTCCAGTAAAATTATTTACAGATATTGGGGAAAAAGTCTCAAATTTCATATCCACTTGCCTCTCATCCCCCCCAAAACCTCAGGATAGCCAATATAATCCTGAACAATAAAAGAACTCCTGGAGGAATTCCCATCCTTGGTCTCAAATTATGCTACAGAGCTATAGTAATAAAAACAGCACAGTACTGGCATAAAAACAGACACATCAATCAGTGGAGTAGAACAGAGGAAATCCATACAACCACCTGATTTTGACAAAACATTCAAAAATACACAGTGGAGAAAGTCAGCATGTTCAACAAATGGTGCTGGTCTGACTAGAGAGGCACATGTAGAAGGATGAAACTAGGTCCCTATCTGTCACCCTGCCCACAACTCAATTCCAAATGGATCAAGTATGTACACATAAGATCCGATACCCCGAATCAGACAGAGGAGAAAGTATGAGATGTATTGGAATTTGAAAGCACAGGAAGCAATTTTTGGAATAGGACACCTAGAGTGCCAGCAATTGACAAATGGGACATGAAACTAAAAGGCTTCTGTACACCAAACGACACAATCATTGCACTGAAGAGGCGACCTACAGAGTGGAAAAAATATCTTTAGCAGCTACAACTCTGACAGAGGGTTAGTACCTAGAATATACAAAGAATTCAAAAAATTAAACATGAAACACAATCATTGCACTGAAGAGGCGACCTACAGAGTGGAAAAAATATCTTTAACAAGCTACAACTCTGACAGAGGGCTAGTATCTAGAATATACAAAGAATCCAAAAAATTAAACATGAGAAACCAAACAACCCAATTAGAAAGTGGGACAAGGAGCTGAGCAGGGCGTTTCTAAAGAAGAAACACAAATGACTGAAATATTCTGTTAAAACTATTCAACCTCTGGAGTCATGGGGAAATGCAGATTAAAACCACTTTGAGATTTCATATCAGCCCTTTCACAATGGCAAAATCACACACATACACAGACATGTGCACACACACGTGCACACACACACACATGACAAATGCTGGTGAGCATGTGCGGAAAGGGGAACTCTCGTCCACCCTGCTGGTGAGAGTAGAAACTGGTCGCCACTGTGGAAGTCCATGTGGAGATTCCTCAGGAAGAACACGCATGTTGCAGAAGCACTCCGAAGGACCGTGTTCTCATAGTGCATTGACATTAGAGTTCAGGTATTTTCCTGTGTGCTGAAACTAAAGAAGGGTTAAACAGGGAGAAGCCTTCAAATTCAAATAAAGTTCATTTACAGTTCAAAAAAACGTTCAAAATTGATCTACAAGAAAATCTACCATCAAAAATGATTCAGCCATACTGTTCTCTCACACACACCCCAAAGACTCTACTCCATTACAGAAAGACCTGTCCACCATGTTCACTGCTGCCCTTCTCGTAATAGACAGGAACCGTAAACAACCTAGATGCCCATCAACTGATGACTGGACAATGAAGGTACGGTGTATATACACAATGGGATACTATTCAGCTCTTAAAAATGAAATTCCCAGGTAAACAGATGGAACTAATATTCACCCTGCGTGAGGCAACCCAGACTCAGAAAGGCAAATGTCACATGTTCTGTCTCATAGCTGGATGCTAGCTTTAAAATATTAGATATGTGTGTTTCAATTTGAAAGTCCTGAGAGGTCAACAAGCTAATAAACGACGTGGGTAGATGGGGGATGCTTCCTGGGAGGGACGGTAGAACACAGTGATATGAAGGGAAAGGACCATACCAGAAGAAGGCTTAAATGGGGTGGAGAGCTGCAGGGAAAGGCAGAGGAGGATGTATGGGGAGGGAGGAACACTGAAGGTCATTAGGAAAAGCTGTATGAATACCTACCACTATAGAAACTTCTTGAAGTATAAACATATACATCATAAAATGAGATTAAAAGGCATTTTCTTATTATTGGGTGGTGGGCATGGCTCCTTCTAGACATTATAGGCTAATGAAAATAAAACCTCAAATGGACTCCCTCTTTAGATGCTGTTAAGCAGGGGTCCCATAGATCATCAAAAAATAGTGGCCCCTGCTCTTGGTTTCTGCCCAGAGCTGGAGAGTAAGATTCTTTTACTGTAAAAAAAAATATATACATGAGCTGTAGAAGAAAGAAGGAGAAATCAAGCTGTGGATGACTTGAGAGCTGGAAGGGGAAGAGACAGTCTCTTTCCCACTCGGTAGTTTATCCAGGCTCCAGTGGATGGATTGGCCTTATTACACATAGAGAGTACATTAAATTGAGAAGGGGCTAATAGGAGGAGGTGTGCATAGGGGAGGGAATCTAATGCCATTAAATTTATTGCACGAAAATCACAAAAATTCACTAAAAAGATATAAATATACAAAAATAATTTTCTTAACCTTTTTATTTATTTAAGAATATTTTGTTTATTATTTTTATTTTTATGTGTATGAGTGTATTGCCTGTAAATGCGAAAGTGTACCCATGTTGTGCAATGCCTGTGGTGGTCAGAAGAGGGTGTCATATCCCCTGGAACTGGAGTTACAGATGGTTGTTAGCCACCATGTGGGTGCTGTGAATTGAACTTGGGTCCTCTGCAAGAGCAACCAGTGCTCCCAACCCCTGAGCCAACTTTCCAGTCCCCAGTTCTTAGTCTTTTTTTTTTTTTTTTTTTTTTTTGAGAAAGGGTCTCCCTGTTTCCCCAG
>NW_008334665.1:1339649-1357957 GCF_000622305.1 Nannospalax galili | reverse complement strand
TCTGCCTCCTGAGTGCTGGGATTAAAGGTGTGCACCACCACACCCAGCTGTTCTTAGCCTTTTTAAAGCATAAGTACAGCATAAACTAAGGAGAAATAAATATTTACTGAACCAAAAAATTAGGGTACTGAGATCCCAAATGCTCTGAAAGCCAAGAGCCTAAAGTTTAAGAATTTATATGAATTGGGATCAGAGGCGTCTCAAAGAGCAAATCTCTCTCCAAGCCCTGTGTTTTCAGTAGGAGATGCCTGTGGTCATGAGTGACTTGTAAAAGCAACAAGAATAGGTATAATGATGATGACGATGGTGAAGGTGGTGATGATGATGATGAAGATAATGACAGTGATGGTGATGGTGCAGATGTGGTAAGTTACACCTAAGAACCACTTAAACTGATTGTCCCAATAAACTATCACAGAATGCTGGGGGAAAGGAAGCATTTTGCTTTTTGTTTCATCGTGGAGTGAAGTAGCATAAGAGGCCCACATAGTACACGCAGTCTCAGGAATGGGAGGCAGAGACCCCAGGGTAAGAGTCCTCATCCTGAAGATGGATGATTGCCTGCTAGGAGTCGCAGGGCTTGAGGAGAGGACACAGTGGTACAGAACGCACTGGTGCAAAGCAACTCTGAAAGTCAGATGCACACACTTCCTCCCACAACCAGCATGCTCTCCTGTGCAGATGCATGTAGACGCATGGCTAGATGGAGCAGGAGGAAAGGGAGGTAGGCAGAAAAATGGGAAAAGTGGTATCCATTGGGGTGGGACCAGGAATCAGGGTTGCATCCTATGGAAATAGGTTGCTGGAGCAAGGATGAGTCTCCATCTTGGGGTGTTAGAGTGGCACCCCGTTATTTCAAGGGCTGGCAAAGCCACTGTCTAGTGGCAGCATTATAAAATATAATATCAGAATGATTCCTGTGATATGAATATTTATTTTAATCTGAATTCATTCATACACCAGGCAAGACATGTATCTGGAAAATTTAAACTAACTCCAAAGACACAAGACAAAGGCAAAGGAAGCCACTGTAGCATAACAGAACCCACTGTTTTTATCAATACCGAATGACTGTCATAATTTCACACCTAAAAATACTATCATTTTCATGCTTAACACAAGTATATAAACTCCTATCTCAGTTCCGGGGAGTAATCTTCTATTTTAGCTGGAATTTTTCAAGAAAGACGTATATGGGGTTCACATATTTGATGGTATTTACGTAACAAAATGGCACGTGCTTCCCTAAGCTGAGTTACATCCTCCAGCCTTTATTTATTATTTATATTTTATGTGTATGATTGATTCATCTGCATGTATGTACCTATACCTGTGTCATGCAATGCCTATGGAGGTTGGATGAGGGTGACAGATCCCCCTAAATTGGAATTACAGATGGTTGTTAACACCATGTGGGTGCAGAACCCAGGTCCTCTGCAAGAGCAGTCAGTGCTCTAAACCACTGGGTCATCTCTCCAGCCCCCGTGTTACCTTCTTTCAACAGAGAACCCCACTGATAGGAACACAACCGCACATGAGCAGCACAACGACAGGACTCACGCCTAGCGGGGAAATGGGAAACAGGGCGATGTTCTGCCACCTTCTCCTCATATCAGCTCCGTGAGCTCAACATTAGCATCCAGTTTTCCAGTTCGGAAATGGGTATGCAGAGATTCACCTCAGGGGTAAGTAGATTGCTGGTTAGGCAGAGCTACAGCTTGGGACTTTCCATTAAAGGGGCTTCCTGACCCATTCACCCCCTGACCTGGCTGCACAGGGCTTGAGAGCAGATGGCATATCTCAGGTGTCCAAGTCCCCAAACACTCAGGAAAACACAGATGAAGCAGGGACTAGGTTAACTTCCCTGGTTATTTCAAAATTTGATTTCAAAGCCTAGAAGTCACATTATTCAAGTATAGTAAATAGTAACAGAGGAAATGAGATGGAGGCCAGCCTGAGCTACATATCAAGTTCCAGGACAGCCAGGACTACAGGGAGACCCTGTCTCAAACACACACACACACACACACACACACACACACACACACACACTCACCATTATTGGTTACCATTTTTAATGTTATTACTCTGAACATAGAAACTCAAGTCTTCAGGCTTATACAGCAAACACTTTTATGCACTGAGCTATGTCCCCAATCCCATATCAAAGTTTAATATCAGGGTTATTTTTCTATATGCTTATTTTCTAGTTATTTAAAGTCTTTATTCCATGCATGTTCTGTTTAGACAGGATTTCTAAACCTGTAGAACTTGAAACATTAAGTATATTGAAGATACGAGGCAAGTGGGGCTCAGGACATATCAATTTTTGTTTCATTCGCTAATTCTGTGGCACATCCAGGACCAATAGAGGTCTGGGTTTCAGGTACAATCTAACTTCTTGTGAAATCACTTCTCAGGCTAAACAGGGACAGGGTTTTAGCATTTCCATGGATCTTTGAATAAAGAACACTGAGGGAAAAAATCTATTAAAATCCTTTAACTGGGCTAGAGAGACTGACTCCGTGAGTAAGAGCACTGACTGCTCTAAGAGAGGACCCAGGTTCAGTTCCCAGCACCCACATGGCAGCTAACAACCATCTATAACTCCAGTTCCAGGGGCTCTGACTCCTTCTTCTGACCTGTGTGCGTTGAATGACATGGGCACACCTACCTCCATGTAATACACACTCATACACATAAATTAAAAATAATAAATAAAATTTAAAAAATAAAAATAACTAAAATTCTTTAACATTGCAACTTTCCTTAAAAAAAATCCCTTAATAAAATGAAATGCAAAGACAGTACCTGTAAGACCAGAGCAAAGCCCAGAAATAACTGTTATCATCCAGGAAAACCTGGGCATGGAGGAACAAGTTTGAGATGTGGGCTCCACCATAGTTCTGCTCTGGGTTATCTCAGGTTTCTCTGTGGATCATTTACACATGGTAAGGAGAACAATCACTTAGAGCTAAGAAACCACATTTGTACTATTCAATTGTAAAATGACCCAAATTTCAGAGTGGGTTTGATGTGTGGCTGGTCTTGCATTTTCTCATGAAACACAGATTTAAATCTGCTTAATGACAAATAGAAGAGACATTTCATTTCATCAGCACCCCCTTTCAGACACATTACTAGAAGATGCAGTATATGGTACTTATAAGAGTTGGGTCAGGAATAATTCTAGAAAGAACAGACAGATGACCAAAAACCACCCATACCAGCTGGATGTGTGTCCTCCAAGTCTGAGAACTTGCTTTAAATATGACTAATCCTTTTTGGTCTCAAAAAATCTGAAATGGCAGTTGGTTTGCAGACCCCACCCCCACCCCCATGCTCTTGGGAGGCAAGGGCAGCTCAGCACAAAGGCGCTTTGAGCTCCTGGATAAAGCTTCTGTTGTGTCACTCCCTCAGTGCTCCTGACTGGGTTGAGAGAAAGTTATTTCCGCACTCACCCAGGGTTCTTTCTCGTCTATATCAAGGATGTAAAGAGTCCTCTATAAGTCGGATTCACTGGATTTGGGTTCCTGTGCTGTTACTGTGCTCGCTTTGTGGAGCCTTTATAAGCACCCTTGGCACATTGACACACAGGTGTCACTCCCACCATGCACAGAATTGCTTCCTGTCAGACACCAACACAAGCCATCGGCATAGCTGACCTCTTTTCTCCATGGGCTAGGTTGGCGTACCCACCTCGGAAACCTTAGGGCATTTCTCCCTGATGCTGTTCTCTGCCCTTTAACACGGAACTTCTAACCAGGCTCTTTTCTTGTGCATTTTTAATTTTCTTTTCTTTCTCCTTTGTGTTTGAAGATGCAATATTAAAATAACTGGAATTCGAGGCAGCAATTTGAGTGAGCCTTGGAAATTGAGAGGAGAGTGCTCACAAGAATCAGATCAGAGAGTGAGAACTCTTTTATCCTGCTCACATTTGCAGTGATCAGATGAGAAATGTAAATTAATCACAGTCCTAAAGACAGGGACCAAATATTACCATGAAGATAACATGCTTGATATCTGTTTACTTCGATAAAGTCAAACAATTTTAAAGCGCTTTAATAAAAAAATTTAAAGTAGAATCATTCTGAGAAAGATATGGATAAATAAAGAATTAATACGAAATACAAATATGAAAACTATTGGGGAATTAACACGCTACAGTAGACTAAAGTCTATGAGAGGACTTCAAGTGTAATAAAGAGCAGAGATAAGAGAGCAAAAGAACATTTGTGAGTGTAAGCCACCCCTGACTATCTCAGCAATTCGCTCATTATTCTGGGCACAGAATAATGACTTTTTATTTTCCTATCTAATTTTGAGACTACGATGTAGAAAAGACAAAGTCTGAGGATGAAGCATAGTGAAATTCGGAAGGTCAAGTCAGGCCAGCTGCCAAATCTTGAAACGCATCAAAGTAGCAGGTAGTAAGGAGAGAGACACGACAGCACAGTATAGAATAGTGATTTTCAAAGAGATGATTGACATTTCTGGACTTCTATACAAAGTAAAGCAGGAAGTACAAGATCTAAATAAGGGTGAGAGAGAGAGAGAGAGAGAGAGAGAGAGAGAGAGAGAGAAATTGATTACTGCCTTCAGACAGAAAATAAAAATATTGGATGGAAGGTCATAGAATTGTTACTTGGTCCTTAGTCATTAAGGATCTCTCAGTGACTCCTGACAGAAGAGATCTTGGGGAGCACGACTTCAGGAACCCTAACAAAGAAGAAATCAGAGGCGTATCATAAGTTCACTGGCCAAAGTTAATGACACTTCCTTTTTCCTTCAATTATTTTTGGACTTAGAAAAATGGCTGAACTGGGCAGGGAGCGGCATGGTCAGGAGTGGATGGCATTTTCAGAAGCACACCGCTTCCTTTGGGGAGGAAAGCATCCATGCTGCACACAGCACAGAGTGGGTAACGGAGACTGAGAGAAAGCAGGCTGAAGAGTGGCATTTGCAGCCACACCTACATTAGTCAATGTGGAGACAGAGCAGACCACAGAGCTGAGTTCACAGGTGTGGAAGGTCAGCACGCCCAGAATGCCTTTGTGAAGCAGGGCTTAGTAGACTGCGGTGTGAGAGATGTGATGGTCTTCCAGAAGGAGTATTTGTTACTCTGATTCTAAGAGGAGGTAGCTGCCCCAAATGACTGGGAAATGCAAAGACCAAGATCAGAAGGCCCAAAGGAAAATGAATCAAGGTCTGATGGCCAATATTGATTACCAACTTGAGTAGATTGGGAAAGAGCCCAACCACAGAGTCAGGGCTGTAAGCGGTTCCAGAAATTGCTCAATATGGAGAAAGTCAGAATGTATATCAAAACCTACTTGTAAAATAACTAGCTATGGAGAAACGGCTCAGCTGTTTAAAGTTTGCAGTGCTCTTATAGTACCATACCCCACATCCACCTTGGACAGCTCAGAACAGCCTGTAACTCCAGCTCCATCTATGCCCCAGGCCTTGGCCTGCAACAGTATTACACACATACCCCCGCAATCCCCACACACATAATTTTTAAAAACCTCGCAACAAATCCTTAATTTAGTGTTAATACTGATTTTTGAATGCCAACCTGACATTGCTGCTTTAAACAATGTGTGTAACTCAGCACCATCAAAGTTTTCTCTTGAAATAGTCCAGCTCTTTAGTTACATGGGAACTCTGGGTTTCTGGGAACATGCCTCAGCACCTGGGTCATCCCAAGGCCTCCCTTGGAAAATCAACAGTAAAGGCTGGACAACTGCTGTGTGGCTCTATTATTCTCCATGGCTACAACACGCCTTGCATTTACAGACACACCCAGGTAGCCCAGCAAAAGATCCCAGCCACGTGGATATGTTTTCTCCCTGATAAAAGTCAAAAGAAGAAACCCCAGGTAGAGGAAATTACAGAAAACTGCTTTAATTCTAATTTAAATTTTATTATGAAATTACACTAGTCATACACATTTTGGAAACAGTTCTGAAAATACAAGAAGGATTATTTCAGAGTCAGGAAATTCTGTTTTTACTTCTATTCCTTTACCAGCTTCTAATTTTGTAGTGTCTGCAAATCACCTATTTTAGCCCATCTTCTTTAAAATGAAAAAGTATACTTTTACAAGTTTGCTCAGAAGACTTAAGGCACAGGCGTTTGTAAAACATACCTTTCACACTAAAATTTACTGTTACAATAAATTTATATTAGACTGGGGATGTAGGTCAGTGGTGAGATCCAGTCATGGCTGGCAGGAAATCCTGGGTTCAAAGTTCAGGACTGCAAATGACAGATGAGTCAATAATTTAGTTTATCCTCCTAACTCATGGAGTGGGTTTGGGTTTGTGCTTAGAGAATCTTGCACATGGTGTGTGATTAACTGCAACCTGAAAACACTGTAGTCCAAGCCCTCAGAGAGTGACTTCGAGACAGTTTTCTCACAGTGAGCTCCACATGGAGATGGTTAAATGGAAAGCTGGTACAGGCGTCCTGATTTACCTTGTGGTTGTTTTAGCAAAGAGAGCGAAAGCACAGTGAAAAACAGCATTCTCCCAGGAGTAAGAGGCAAGTCAAAGAAAGAAACAATTAAGTCTAATTGACTCAGCAGGTGGAGGACACTGGAAAACTGGGTCTAGTAAATGAGAGCATGCCTTGGGTAGATGAGATGCCTACTTCTGAGCTTAGGATGATGAAGAGGTAGCAATCAGAAAGCTCTTCCCATGTGAATTGCCCATTAAGTCTCAGCTACTAGAGGAGAAACAGGGAATTCAAGATAAGGAATCCTTGAAAGCTAAATCTGTCTTTTAAAATTATAACACAGAGATGTCCTCTTTAATTAGCTAATCCTAAGTGTGACACAAAAGCATACACCAAGTTTGAATATTTTTAATTACTTTTAAAATACTGGACATGTATGTTTCAAAACTATAACATACACATACACGTAGAGTCAAGATCAACAGAGATATATGTCTTTGAGGCTTTCAGATGAATATCTCAGGTAAACTCCAGTGGGTGTTTCCCGCCTCACACACTCTGTGGCGTACCCCCAACTCTGTTTTCTATCAGGTCTAAGAAGTTGGGATAAATACAGGAAAGGTTTTGGAATCATGACGGAACATTAATTTTCTCAATATGATGCATCTTTCATCTGTCAGGAACTGATTCTGTTCTAAAGTTCACACTCTCTGTTACTCCAGCAGGCTTCCAAGCTCTTTAGGGCAAAAAGCTTGTTAAAGCATTTCTAAAACGCAGTCACAGGGATAGGTGATAATGTGGTACACACTTATATTCCAGGAGAAAATTAGCATAAATGATGGCAAATTCTTTCATATTTCTGTTCCAAGTGAAAGAGTAAATATAAAGGTCAAACCATTAAGATCCATTGATGATGTTAAAAATTAGCAGGCCCAGTATACACATATGAAATACATATTATGCATATGTCATAACTTTGCACAAAATCTAAATACATACTCTGCTATTATTAAATCACCACCACATTATTAAAATCACTATTGAATTATTCCCTCATTTCCCATCACTAGGGAATACTCGCGATCAGGGTCAGTGCACTGAGGCTGGTCACCTGATTTTGCAGATAAAAGTCTAATTATAACAATGGCTTCTTCCCTGTTTTGGTTTCGTCCTACAAATCTTGGTTGAGTTTGTTCCGTCTTTGAATATGCTCAAAGTGGAAACACAGCGATTCTTCAGGTGTGCTTAATCTTTCCTTACAAGTTCTAATATATTTTCTGTTGTATGTAGATAACAGTAATTTTTTATATCAGTGAACTTTCCATCAAGGAAATTTTTACCTCATGAAGAAAGCTTGCCCTCACTGTTCATGATTTCCTCTGGTCTCTTACCTCCTGGGACTGATCTCTGCCTCTGCTAGATAAACATAGGGTCTTGTACAAGTCTAATTATACAATGTTGCCATTCAGAATTAAGTGCTCAAATCATGGTCTAAGTAAATTAATTAGGCAGTACTGTGGTTTGAATGAGGACTGTCCCCCATAGACTCAGGTATTTGAAGACTTGGTCCCCAGTTGGTAGCCCTGTCTAGGGAGGTCATGGAACTTTCAGAAGGTTGAGACTTGAAGGAGGAAGCCTGTCAAAGAAGGTGAGCTTTAGAGTTTACAACCTCTCCTCACTTCCTGTTTTCTCTGTCTGCTTCCTGTATGTGAAGGAAAGCTTCATCAACCAGCTTCCTGGGCCTCCCACCATGCCATGCCTCCCCTGCCACACTAAATTCTGTCCCTCTGGAATCAAAAGCTGAATAAACCTTTCATTCCCTAAGTCGCTTTTGCCAAGTAATTGTATCACAGCAGGAAAAGCAACTCACTGGTGCAGGTACTTTATATGAAGTGTTCCTAATAGCAGAAGAGACATAAAACATATACATTTAGAGACATATGTAAAGTCTGATTTCATATATGAAGATGAATTATTGAGATTCAGAGTGGGAGAAACAACCTGTTTTTATTAATGGTCTTATAATTTTTTATTCATTTTTATTTGTATGAGTGTACTGCCTGCATGTATGTAAGTGTACCAGGTACATGCAATGCCCATTGAGGCCAGAAGAGGGTGTTGTTGGATCCCCTTACCTGGAATTACAAATGATTTTTGGCCACAGTGTGGATGCTGGAAACTAAACCATGGTCCTCTGCAAGAGCAGCCAGCCTTCTTTATATTTTTAAATAATCATGAAACTAATGTTTAAATGCATGTATACATGAGTATAAAATGGAATAGGCATACCCATCCAAACTGATATATTCATGAAAAGATAAAATGGAATATGTATCTACCCACAATAATCAAAATGATTATTAATATTCCACACACATAGAATTGAAACACGAGGTCACATGTTCACACAAACTTCTCTTGTTCAAAACCTTGAGAAATGTGCTTCAGACACTAACTGAAGTCTTAGGTTTAAGGTTCTTTCCAGGGTTGTTGAACATATGTTATTTGGCCTTACAAATACTTTTATGTTAAAATCTACAGGAACCTGTCTGCCCTGATCATACTTCGAAATTCATCTTTTCAAAATATTACTTCCACATACCTAATATTTTCATTTTAAAATGATATTTTCATTAATTCTTTGTGCATACTCTGTAATTTGATTCTATTCATCCCCTTCCAACTCCACCCTCAACCCTCACCCCTAACTTTGTGTCTTCTTTTATATTTTTTAAGGACCATCAGGTTCAATTTCTGCTGCCCAAATGCTCTTGGGTATGACACTCCCCCAGTGTGTGTTAGACCTCCAAGGGTTCAAACCTTTAAAGAAAGCCAGCCCTTCCTCTCCCAGCAGCTATCAGTTGTCAGTAGCAACTCAGCTAGGGGTGGGAACTTGGTGCCCACCCCTCAATGATGGGAGTTTGTGTGCCTTGAGCTTGTACAGGTCTACTGAATGTTGTCATAACTGCTGTGAGTTCACATCTGCTGCATTAGGCCTGGCAAATCTGTTTCATTGTAGCTGTCCACCAAATCTGGTTCTGACAATGTTTCCAACCAGCTCTAAAGATCCTTTTACCCTGAGACCACCAGCCTTTTCAAAATTCTATTTCTAAAAGAAACATTGTTCACCTGAAAGAGAAACCATTGGAATGACTACAGCCATTAACCACTGCAAAGAGAGCAGAGGTAGGTGGTGCAAGGGTTAGAAATGACCAGCTCCACATCATGTTCAGTTCAAAGACCTCTGGGAACCCGCCTGCATGCCTCCAGGGTTCTCCACCTTAGCCGCATGCTGGGTTTAGTGTTGTCATAAACAGTCTCCATTGCAACACCTCATCACTGAAAAATCCAGACTCAGTGCATACAGCCCAGGGAAAGTGTAAATAAAAGATAAATCCTGTTAATTGCAGTTTTCTAGTGCCAGAGCCCTTAGCAATGACAGCCTGGGGACTCCTAGGCGTGGAAGCTGGGAGTTGGCCTTGTCAGCCTGCCCAGTACTCCCGATGATTGGTCCCCAGCTATCCCTCCAGCCACTGCTTTCCCTATGTCATGATTTTATAAGAAAAAATATACCTTACTTCCTCCAAATTGTTGTTGAAGACATTCTTGCCTTTGAGCAAACACGGGCTTTCCTTTCAGCAGTAGAAGAGGCAGTCAGTGACCCGTTCTGCGTCCCTCCGTGGGATTTCACTGTGAGCATGCATCATACATGATCTTCCTGTGTGTTATAGTTTTGGACTATTTTCTAGGTGGTAGACATGCAGCATGGTGAACCAAGATCCAACATCCATCTACCTCCTACTAGACACATCAAAGGAAATTACAGGGTGAAAATAAACCAAAGAAACTCATCTTTAGCCCTGTTCTGAGAAGCTGTGATCCTGTTTTTGCAGAGCTCAGCATGTCTCCTACCCTGGAAATCAGCTTGGAGGCTTGCTTCTAGTACATTATCTATAACTAATTATTACTTTAAGCAGTAGTGATTTAAATGTCACTCCCCTGATAGTGTGGAACTCAAAGAAGCTCATTCTGTAGCTAATGATTGTTTATATTTACAGGTTGTTTAATTGGAAGTGAGAGAGAGATTTTGCCTTCATCAATCATTGCCTGGACTGCTCTATCATTTAAACCACAGCCGAGAAGACATCACTTGGGGACAGCTCCTGTCCTCATTTCTCCAATGAAGGACAAACTGCTTATCTTGAATAGGGCACCCTCCACTTGCAGAGGGGTTTCCTGTAGCCCAAACTGATTTCCATTCTGCACCCTCCCTCTGCAGGGATCACCCTCCCAGGTGATCCCTCCACAGTCTGGATGCTGGTATGGCCTGAAACTTACTGGGAGCTGTGCTTTCCCAAGTGAATATGTATCAGCTGAAAGATCATGTGAACTGAAGGTGTGCTGTGGTGAGGCCTGGAGGCCTACCAGGATGAGAATCCCTCCTAACATAGGCTAGATTCAGAAACACAAGAACAAACTGCCCCAGACCAGAAAAATGTTGGCTCACATTGAGCACCATCATTTAGGATAAATAAAATGCCTCTCTGAAAACTCTTTTCTCCATAATCCAAGAGTGTGTTTTGCTACATTTATAAAACACGATTAGCATCATCACAGAGACCCAGATCCCAGACACAGATGATGATAGAGAGTCCAGAAGTGACAGGACCAACGGGTGACAGGATGCACAGTCCCGGGGCCATGACGCTGTAGCTCTGTATCTGGTAAGCCTAAACCTCACCAAATGTCCTCCTGCTTTTCAACAGCACCATGGGGTGCTTGTGAGGAGCCGCCCTGCTGTTAAGCATGCAGATTCATACACATAGTGTAAATGCACAACAGATGATGCTCAGCCTTCTTCCTGTTCATATGTACATATGTGGAAGTACTGTGCAGGTGTACATATGTGAGTGTGAAAGTAGAGGTCAGAGGGCAGCTTGGGGTGTCACACCTCATGAACCATCCATCTTCTTTTAAGAGATATTATGCTCTTTATCTTTTTCTTTAAGACAGTTTCTTCTAGACCTGGCACTTAAATAGATTGGGCTTGGGATCTGTTTCCCTCTTCTGAGTGCATACCCCCATGTTCAGCTTGGGATAGAATTTAGGGCTGCATCTTGCATGGCAGGTACTCTACCAACTAAGCTGTCTCCCCAGGCCCAATGCTGACCATCATTACATATCACCATAATTCACACCTGTACAACCACTTAACAGGCCTAGACTCTCATAGGCCAGTACAGCTCTTCGTCCAATGGGAACAGGCATAAAGAGGCCAGGATGCTGTTACTTCCATGAAGGGCTCAAGTCATAGATGGAAACAGGGCTTTGCACAGCCACTAGCATGACCAGGGCAGCAGGCTTACCCTCTGGCATCTGCTCGGTCTGTCTCTGTCTACACCCACAGCTTACTACATACCAGTTACTCAAACTTGCAATAACATAGCTAGGACACACTCTTCAAAAATACATCATCCTTTTTTGTTCATCGTGCAAAAATAATCAGGACATTGTCAGTGTAGAGAAGTCTCATTTGAGATTCACAGTGGAGATCTGGGCTGCCCATGGCAGAGCAAAACTTTTAAAAATATTTTATTTATTATTTTTTATTTTACATGTATGAGTATATTGCCTGCATGTATGAAAGTGCACCTGTGTTGTACAATGCCTGTGGAGGTCAGAGGTGGGTGTAGAGTTCCCCTGGAACTGGTGTTAGCCACCATGTGGGTGCTGGAAATCAAACCTTGGTCCTCTGCAAGAGCATCCAGTGCTCTTAACTGCTGAGCTATCTCTTTAGTCCCAGCAGAACTAAACTTATGTTGTAAGACATCACGGCTCTGAACTACTGAGGTTGGACACCCACATCTTGTTTTTCCGTAATGCTGAAGATTTCCCTGGATGGACAGCTGCTTCCACTTGGAATTTCTGCATGGGACAGCTCTGCTCTGTCCAGACTTCTGCAATGATGAATCATCCATCTTTCTTTAATAGGATCTTTGAACGTACTATGCTACGTTAGAATATAAACAGTCACAAAAGGAATGAAAACACAGAGCACAGAATGTTCTGGGTCTCTGAACATTGACTAGAATAACTATCTGCATTAAATCTGAACTAGTCGTCAATGCGCATCACCAAACACCTTCACTTGGTGAGAGGCTGCTGTGCCTTCAGCGTTCTGAGTTTTGACTTTTTTCTGGAAGGCACATGTTTTCTCTTTACAATAACGTGTCCCCTTTCTCCTCTGTCATCACCGTTGGTTTTCAATACCCATGATACCTCTAATAAGAGAGAAGCAAAGGTTTGCTCCCATTCAAAGGAATCTAGCCTCATTAAATTTTAAAAAGTGTGTGCATGCTAATGTGGTATTTTAAAGCTAAACATACTCAGATCTTAGCCATGGTGCTCTCTTCATATAAGAGAAACAGAATCCTTTAGGCAAAGCATGTGGGTTGGAAGGGAGAGTGAAAAGATGGGGCACCATTAAGGCTGAAATGATTGAGGTCCCTCTCCAGCCCTGAAGTGAATCTCTTAATGACAGCACTGGAAATTTATGTTTGCAAAAATGACGGCATTAGACCCCTAAGTAGTAAAATACTTGACTCTGAAATGGAAATCCTCACGTTCCAACAGATACTGAAAGTATTAACATCAATTCCGGCCACAGAATTTCTCAGACTCGATATTTTCATAACCCGAAGGGATGGGAAGAAATCTCCAGGTCAGGGGAGCCTTCTGTCTCTCAGCAGAGTGCTGTAAGCTCTGTGGAAAAGATCAGCCTGTGTTTCCATAACCATCAGTGAAGATGACCTGGTGCCTGGCCCGTCCAGTCACTTGCTGGAAATCACACAGTTTTACAGTTGCTGTCCGGGGTGAGTTCTAGTACAGATTATTTCCCTAGGAGCACACAGGGTCAGCCAGAGGAACGAGGCAGCAGTGGAGACTGTATCCCTCCGTCTGCAGGTCTAGGGATGGTCTGAGAGCTGTTGCTGACAGGTTTCTCTGTCACAAGCACTGTGGTAACAAATGCCAGATGCCCACCGGGTCATATGGCCACTCTCCATCTTTGGAGTGACAGGCCTGCAGACATATAGGGGTTGCTCACCCTGACTGTGGACAGAGAGGGTGCTGGCCCAAGATGTTGAAGCATTGCCATCTGTGGCCTCAAGAGCACTCTGTATTGAAAAGTCAGCTACCTTTAGGGGGCCCTGGATGGCTCCTACAAAACACTGCCTGCTTCCAGCTGTAACAGAGACTGAGGATCCAAACCTGAACTTTCAGAAGAATGTACAAACTGTCACAATGAATACAGGGGGCATGGTCCTTTGCTGATCATGTGCTTGGGGTCATCACCTCATGCATGCTATAGCACTTGATGCTCACAATACCCTACACAACAGAGTGGATTGCCCTGGTTAATCTGTGGAAAGTGTCTCATGAGACCTAGATTTTAACCACTGTCAGCAATGAGGGCAGAGACTAGACTTTCATCAATGGGAGGAAGCACACACTGCACAGACCAGATCAGTGTGGGTATCTATGGAAATCACTGGAAACCTATATTCCCTTTTCCTCCCTGAAGTTAAACTGAAGGTCTCTCAACCTGGACCATTCAGGGGAACAAAAGGAAAAGCAGGTAACATGAAATACCAGGTGCTGTTCACAGGGGCCAACAGCACAGGCGTTTCCTAGAGCCATAGCCTTCTCCTTTGAGTAGCAGCAGTTGTTAAAATACCCTTTTTCTTCATTCAGCTTGGATGAAATTCCTCGGATTAATTTGGGAAACCCAATGGATACAGCCATCCACCTTTACTTATTATTTTTAATTACATTATGGAATTTGACTTCTCATTTTAAAGAGTTCTAACTTTAGTTCCCATCTGTTAACTTTCTTGGGTTTTATACAAAAGTACCAGGAACAGGTGTTCCTTCCGCTGTGAGTCTCCATGGTTACTTAGAACCACAAGGTCTACAATTAGTTTGAAGACTTCTCAGTTTAGATTAAGTGTTTCCTTGTGATGGAGATTCGGCTCTTCCCTTCTCTCTGTCTCACTCCCTCCTGCCCTCCCTTCCTTGCTTCCTTCTGTCCTGCAGGTAATTATAAAATAGATGCAGTTTTGGGCTGGAGAGATGGTTCAGCAGTTAAGAGCGCTGGCTGCTCCTGTAGAAGAGCCAGGTTCAGTTCCCTGCACCCACATTGCAGCTAACAACCATCCATAACTCCAGCTCCAACTCTCTGGCCTCTTCAGATATTGCATGCATCTGGTGCAGTTACACATATGCATGCAAAATAGTCATACACATAAAAAACTAAACATTTAAAAACTTAAGTCCTTAAAATATTTCACTAAAAACATGTAATTGGCTTTTTAGAAAAAAAAATTGTCCAGTTTTAATTCTGAGACACTGTGGTTTGCACAGCTGCTCAATAGTCAGTGGCCATGCACCAAGTCCATGTATCTCTGAGCTCATCAGCGGCTCAGAATTCTGTTTTCTGTTCCTGATCTCCTGGTTCTCATCACTGCTGTGCATGTCCATGTGCCTGTGGAGTCCTGTGCACCTCTGTGGGCGAGTAGTAGAGCGGGAACTCTCACATTGTCCTTGAATGGTTTTCTAATGGCCTGTAATTATCTGGAAGACTCAGTCCGTAATCAATGGGCTCAGAGCAAAGGAAATACCTGGGCAAGAGCCACTGAGAAGCTGTGCTCAGTAACCTGGTGTCTGTCGTGACAGTGTCTTCTTCAGTACTGTGCAGGCCAGCTGCATGTGGTAAAATGTTATCTTAGAACCAGCAGAACTCAACACAGGAGGTAAGGTGGACCTAACTTTAGCCTTGTAAGTCATCCAGGATCTAGCTATCACCAATATCCAGAACCTAAATAGCAATAAGTAGATGGTGATAGAAAATTAATTTTTTTCATGTTTACAAAGATCCTGACACATGTGTCTCTTTTGATCTGGGGAAACACACCCAATTTAGCACAGGATAAGATTGTAGAGGTGCTTTGCAGTCTTACAGATAGAGTCAGTACACCATCTCCATTCGACAATGCTGCACAGAAGCCTCATTTCAAAATACAGTAGTGCTTCCTCCTGTGCGCCCTCCGTAGGCCTCCTCATGCTTCTGTCTTCCCTGAGTTTCCCAGCATCTCCCTGTCTCCTGGACACCTAAGCACGGCAGGAATGCTGTGTCCAGTGGACCTGTGTCTATGACTCATTGGTAGGATATTTCCTAGTTTGGGACATTGTTCTAGACCGTGCTTTCTGAAGGGAGCCAAGCTCTGAGAGTTGCTGCTCACTGTAATGTTCGCTGTGCTCTGGAGGAGGAATTATGGGCTGGAATAGTGGAGGCCGAGTAGGCCTTTTATGAGAAACGACAGCCCCTGTCATTCAGAGCTTCTCGTACATTCACTGAACTGTTCCTCTGACCAGCATCGCTGGCTTTCTAGGCTTGGACATAGTCCCTTCAGCCTGGGAAGATGCTGACAGGAATCTGCTAAGAGGAACACTGGAGTGAATGTGGCTGACACACACACCACCGCACAAGCAGAGGTTAACCTGAAAGTGCCCTGCTTCCTCATAGGAGAAGTTCATTCAAAAGACTTGCAGAGCAATTTTCAGGGACTTTAAAAGTAGTTTCTTATTAGATGGGGTCTTTACCCTAACAGCTAGGTAAGGTTAATAGTCAATTTTATTTTCCTGTATCATGCAAAGCACCTTCCAGAACTATGACCTCTAGCTGGTAGATATGAGGCTCTGCAGTCAGCACCGGCTTGATGCCTCCTTGTTTGTTCTACAGATCATGTATATAGTATCTTCAGCAATAGGGTCTTATCATCAAGTTCTGGTGGGGAACCAATAGCAGGGGCAATGGCCAGTGTTGTTCGAGGATCTATTAGACCCCTGGTCAACAGCTTCAAAAGAGGGAATCTGTTTCTGACACTGGGCTTTCACTTTGCTGGCCTATGGTGTCTAGTAGGGGGCAATGTCCCCCAGTTATAAGGGAACTCCTTTTAATCTCTTTTTATACAGTATATGTATATACCTTTAAAAGTTCCTATTGTGATTGGTTACCATAACAATTTTTTTAAAGGGCTTCAGTGTTAGATACCCCTGCCTGTGCTCCCTCCTGTGCTGGGCTCTGCCATTTCCCACCCCAGTGAGACTCTCCTGTCCTACTACCCCCTTTCCCCTTTCTATCACTGCATCCCTCTTCTCTATGAGCCTCTGTTGACGCCCCATAATGACTGCAGACCTGCCTGTCCACTGACTATGAAAGGCACCTCCCCCATCCTCATTAGCACTGTCTTTGGTCTCTTTGAGAACAACCATTTTAATATGGGCTGTTTATTTCTACACCTTTGATAGATGAGCAAATGTTTGAAGAGCTCTGCACCCATTTTACAAACCATGACTATCTTTCTACAGGACCTGGAACCTTCCTTTAGAAAGCCCACTCATCAAAGTAAACACTGTCTGCAAGCTACCAGAAGAAGGGACTGAAACATTATTTTAAAATCCAGCTACATTTGAAAGAGAAAAATGTACCCCAAGACAATTTCTAGAAAAATATGAGTTATTTAAGGAGCACTGGTAGAAACTTACAAATATCAATATTCATGTAGTATCATAGTGATAAAGAGCTCATTAGCAGAAATTCAAAACTAAAAGCTGGAAGTAAACTATTAACCATTTTGGTTGCTTAAGATTATTTATAACCACTAAATAATATAACCACTAAATAATATAAAACAGGAAGCAGACTCCCAGGCCAAAAATTCCCTGTCAGGTGCAACGCTGGCCAGCTGTGGTTTCTCCTTCCCAGTCTACTCCCACCTCCTCCTGCAAGGCCACATCAGCTCCTGGCCCTCCATTCCAGCTGGGTTTTCCAGAGAGCAGCATAGCCTAGTGAGGCCAGAGGTCAGGATGAACACTCCCAGCCTCGCCCCTCTTTTCCTCCAAGCCCTTCTGAGAGTGGCCTGTTCCCCAGAGAAAGTCATGGATGCTGGTGGCTATTTTTCTATGTGACTTTGTGGTGGGTGGTGGGGTCAACAATGCTAGATCGTTGTAGTCCTGAAGCCTCCCACAACCAGCTAACAAGGCTCCCAACATCGTGGTTCCAGGGTACCGCCTCACTCCCTCACCACTGCCCATGAATTTGGAGATTGATTTCACTGTTCAACATTGCAAGTTAACTTTGGGAAGAAAACTTCCCTTCCCTACTGGGTCTGCGTGAGTTGAATATGTGAAGGATGTAGCTTAATGAGGTATTTGGAAGATGGGAACTCACAGACGAGTAAGGAAAGGAGCGTAAAATTGAACTATGAAAGGACACTGACAGAGGGGACCTGTCCAAATGGAAGAATGAGTGACCATCCGTAAAAGATCTTCAGCCTCTCTCACAGACAAGGAAGCATTTAGTAAAAATGTGTAACTGTGTGATGCCTACCAGATCACGGGACACGACTGTAGAACACGGTAGTCCCCCATCCCTCACACAGCCGTCAGGAAACACGATCTTGACTGCTTCAGAAAGAAATAAGAACAGGCAACCTTTATTGAAAGAATTTGATATTTTGTACTAAAAGTCATTACACTTTGACCCAGAAAATCTCTTTCTAGTCCTATATTCCAAGTTAAGAAAAAAAATGACATTGTAGAAGTGTGACAGTGAAAAACCACGTTCCTATCAAGCTCATAAGGTCCCAGATTGATCAGCAGCACCATAGACAACAAAAACGGGAAAGAAGGGGGCGTTAAGGAGACACTCACAGCTTTTCTTTTCAGGTTTTAAGATTTATTCCAGAACTTAATCCATGTAATCTATCAAACTTTAAAATTATATGATT
>NW_008334665.1:1325374-1339502 GCF_000622305.1 Nannospalax galili | reverse complement strand
ACAGACAGACAGACACACACACACACACACACACACACACACACACAGAGTGTACTACATCACATTGGTTTCTCTTTTTCTTCTACCATAAAAGTTGGATAAATAACAATCAAATGATAGTAGAAATTACCTCTATGGAATTGACCATTTTGGGTATTTTTCATATAAAGTAGATCCTTTTAGATTGTTTTAGTCTAAAAAGGTAAATAAAATATGCCCAGTCTTCGGGTGCCTGTGATATTTGTAACAAGTATTCTCTCATCAAGTCCTTCCCAACTAGAGGTGAAAAAGAGCAGAAACCGGAGCAGTGGTGGAGAACTCACAGCTGCTGCCAACACCAACTCCCTGGGGAACACGGTGGTCTCAGCACTTTCCAGATCAGCCACAGTGGCCTGTAGGCCAGAGTAAGGATCGTTCACAGTGAGCAGGCCTCTGACCAGGCCCAAGGAGCCAGAACCTGTGAAGGGAGCGGGAAAGGCAGGAGAGGCCCCTGAACCACGGGAAGTTCCCTGTGTCAACACTGAGTGAATTCCACCTCACAATCAATTTTCTTTCATCATGGAGACTGCATTTGAAAACAAATAACAAAAACAACCCTCCTAAATCCCCCGGCCTGCATGTCCGCAGCTCTCCTGCTGTGCCTCTTACCTAAGTCAGTGCATTGCCTCAGAGGGCCTGGACTCTTTCCCACGGTCTGTCCACCTCTTTGCCACAGCTGAATGTAGGCACCTGAAGGACAGATGCACCCCTGGGCTGTGTGTTCAGGTCATCTTCAATTTCAGAATAAGGTGGGGCACAGCCTGAGAGGGAGGACCCAGCGGTGGCAGGCTATGAATACCTCCAGTGCCCGAGCCTGATCCGGGCTGATTAACAGGGCACTGTGTACTCCCCCAGGGCCTCTCCCAGCCTTCCAGCCACGCTTAATGCATTTGAGCTAAGTCTGATGAGCTAAGGACAAATCCTTAATGCAATTCTAAGAAACAGAAGCTTCCAGGAAAGGAACAAGTCCTTCCAGAGCATCCATTCCTTTCCTTAACTCAATGGTTTCAATGAGTGACTACCTACAGCCTTGCCTTGGCAAGCCAACCCGGCACCTCCCCCTACCAGCTCCATAGCCCAAGCTATCTAAAAAGCTCCCTCCCTCCCACAAGTGGACCTCATCCCTCTACAGTAATCCTTCCTAAATACTGAAAGTGGTATTTCAGTACAGTAACCACAGACAATACATGTGCTATACATGTCACAACACTAAGAGAAAGAATGGAAGGTTCTCACTATGAGACATGATAGACATTTGAGTAAACAGATGGACTTGCATGGACATGAGAATGCTACGTTTTCTCCTAAATGAACTCTCTTGTGGTACCCAGAGATGCACAATTTCTTATGTCAATTAAGATTTTTAAAACATTACAGCAAAGGAATGTAATGAAAAGAAAATAAACAAGAAGAAAAGGTTAAAAATCTTTTAAAAGTATTTAAAGGTTTTTAAATATTATCTTACAATATTTGGGATCTTTTTTGTGTCTGTTGTGAATTTTTGACTCTCCTCTCTGCTTTTGTTGATTTGGAGCTGTTCTTTCTTCTAGTTAACTGGGCTAAGGGTCTATCTACCTTGTTTATCTTTTCTAAGAACCAGCTCTTGTGTTATTTGATTCTTTGTATTGTTTTTTTTGTTTCTATTTCATTAATTTCTGCTCTGATTTTTGTTATTTCTTATCTGCTGTATTTGGGTTTCATTCTTTGTTGCTTTTCAAGAGTCTTGAGCCGCAATGTAAAATCATTTATTTGTGTTTTTTCTGGTTTTCAATGTAGGCACTAAGAGCTATAACTTCCCTCTAAGGACTGCTTTCAATGTGTCTCAGAGGTTTTATTATGTTGTATTGTCCTTTTCGTTTAATTCCAGGAATACCTTTATTTCTTTCTTAATTTCTCCTTTGACTCTTTCATCACTCAGGAGTGGTATTGTTGTTTTATCTCTATGAGTTCATGTAGTTACTAGGGCTTCTTCGGGTGTTGATTTTAAGCTTTATTGCATTGTGGTCTGATGGAATGCATGGGATTATTTCCATTTTTTATATTTGTTGAGGTTTTTTTGTGCAGTATGTGGTCAATTTTGGAGATCATTTCATGGGGAGCTGAATAGAATGAATTTTCTTTGGTGCTCGGGTGAAATATTTGGTAGATGTCTGTTAGGCCCATTTGATGTATGGTATTGTTTAATTCAGATGTCTCTCTGTTAATTTTCTGTCCTGTTGATCTATCTAATGGACAAAATGGGGTATTGAAGTCCCCTACTATTAGTGAGTTGGGATTAATCTGGGTCTTAAAGTCCTGTAGTATTGTTTTTCTGAAGTTGGGGGCACCAGAGTTTGGTGCATATATGTTCATGATTGTAATAGCTTCTGTTTCAATTTCCTTATATGTTCTGTGTCTGATTAAGCTGTTGATCCCTTCTTGGTTTAGCTTGGGTGATTCCCATGATTTTAGATACACATTCAGGTCCGGCAACACATATATTTAGATAACATTCAGTAAAGTGACAGGTTATAAAATTAATCTACAAAAATCAGTAGCCTTTCTATAGACCAATAACAAGCAATTGGAGAAAGGGTATATGAAAATATTCCCATTCACAGCCTCAAAATAAATAAAATAAATAAAATATCTTGTAATAAACCTGACCAAAGACATTAAAGATCTCTACAATGAAAACTTAAATCTTTAAAGAAAGAGATTGAGGAAGACATGAGAATATGGAAGGACCGCCCATGCTCACAGATTAGAAGAATTACTGTTGTGAAAATGACCATCTTACCAAAAGCCATTTATAGATTCAATGCCAATCAAAATCCCCATGACATTATTCACAGAATTAGAAAAAATATCCTAAAATTCATATAGAAGTGCAAAAACCTCAGATAGCCAAAGCAACCCTAAGCACTAAGAGCAATACTGGGGAGATTACTATACCAGACTTTAAACTGTATTACAGAGCTATAGTCGTAAAACAACATGGTACTGGCACAAAAATAGACCTGCAGGTCAAGGGAACATAATTGAAGACCCAAACATGAGTACCTGCAATTTCAGCCACCTGGTATTTGACAAAGGGGCCCAGAACATTCACTGGAGGAAAGACAGCATCTTCAGCAAGTGCTGGCAAAACTGGATCTCCACCTGTAGAAGAATGAAACTAGACCCTCATCTTTCACCTCACACAAAAGTCAACTCCAAATGGACCAAAGACCTCAATGTGAAGCCTGAATCTCTGAGAGTTTCAGAAGAAAACATTGGCAGTAATTTACAAGATATAGGTGTAGGAAAGGACTTCACCCATATTATAAAAGAATCTTTCCTTATTTTGAGATTTTTCTACAGATAGAAAGTCTCATTTTGCAAAGGCTTGTATTGTCACACTAAGCCTTGCTTCTTAGTATTTAAGAATCTGTGGTTTCATAGAAAGGGTGACTTGAATTACATATATACTCCCTAAAAAGATATAATATGCCCTTATGGCTACAGAAGGAAATGACGTTTATATATTTTCAAATTGCATTATTTTAGTCCATGGTAAAAGGCAAAAATCAGGTGACCTTAGGGATGTGTTCTGCACTAAGGCACAGTTACACGATTCTATCAATTCAGAGCTGGACCCAAAGTCATCAGGGATCAATTAATTTTCCTCAAAGCCATGTCTGATTTGCTTTTTACAGAAAAGTGCCTTGCTGTATTTGAGTGATCATATGTGTACAGTGCTTTTATAAGTCATGTAAAATGGAATTTCCCTAATATGAGCTAAGCGTTAATATACATTAAGCTGAGTCTGGCCACTGTCCAAACTCAGGCTGCATTCCAAAGATTTTAATGCAAAATTATACGTTATGTTGTACTAAGGATGTTTCCGAAGGAGGCACTTGCATTATATAATCCCCTGGGCGAGATGAACAACTCACAGAGATCGATTGGTGCAGGAACCATAGTCAGGCTCCACTGGCCAATGGCATGAGTGATTTCATCAGCAAGGGGCATTCCAAATTCCTCCCGTTAGTCCCAAGCTTCTAGACCATGGAGCACAGGCCGGAGCGAGGGAGCCCCTTGCTGGGGTCAGATCATGACCCTCACTAAATGAGAACTTTCTCAGGGGCAAGCTGGACTGATTCTTCACTGCTCTGTTTACAGAATAATGCTATACTACTTGACTGCTTTTTAATAAATTGTAAGATTGCAAATATCAAAAAAAAATCTATGCCCTATGACACATGACCCGATTACACTGGGAATAAAAACTTATGGTGACATGAAATTAAGCTCATTTCTTATTTTTCTACCTTTTCTTATCTGAAATGTATCCCCCATAGGAAAAAAGTTGGGAAGGAAAGTGAGGCTTTGGAAAGACAGAAAATAAAGTAGGGCAGGTATGACCACAAACAAACCTTACTCATAAAACCACAGCTGTCCTCCATGGTATCTGGTTCAGTTCCTGCCTCCAGGTTCCCGTCCTGAGCTCTTGCATAGTTTCCCTTGATAATGGAATGTGATTTGTAAGAAGAAATGAACTGTCCCCCAGTTGCTTTTTGTTCTGATGTTTTGTACTACAACATTGCACAGACTGGGACAACTCACACCACCAGGCTCAGGGGACATCTCAAGCGTAGGAAAGAATGTAAGAGGCTGAAGGGGTGAGGGATGTGAAGTGTTGTCTCCTGGACACAACATGGCTATTGCGATCATGAACTCAGCAGCAGCTGTAGTCCCCTGTACAAGACCTATATGACATCAACCCAGCCAAAATTCCAGTGTCAATGTGGCAACTGATCCCCAGGTCACACCGTTACAGAGGAGCTGTTGGCAGTTCATAGCTCCTGGGGGAAGGGAACTGAGGCCAGGGCCCTGGTGGGTTTCTTATGTTCAAGTGGATGGCCACACACCCGTGTGTATACAGACAGAAGTAACTGGATGACTTAAGGAGTTATCAAAAAGGGACAAGAAGGAAAGGAGGGAGGGAAAAAGGGTTAGCATCCTTTGATTTCTCTGCCGGGTGAGAATGATATACAGAAAATCAATGCTCACTTGCAGTCATCTTGCAGGGAAACAACTGTTTTTGCTCTTGCAGATAGATACCTGACTGTAAGAGGAATTTGTCCTCACAATTTTCGCTTCACTTGATAATCTCACCAGGGCAGGCCCTGCCTATTGGAAGAAAAGTCTGCGGCCTCTAGTGCCTGCCTACTCTATAACTCAGTGGATGAATTCATTTAGAATTCAGTTTAAAAAGGAGTCTGTAAAGCACCCAATAGAACACTAAGCCACTTTCTCCAATCAAGAAACAACCTGACATTTTAATGCCCAATTGTCTTCCATCCTTTAGTCAGTCAAGAAAACAAAGGTAGAACTAGCAGGAGATACAAACTAAAACCCACTGGAGCAGCTGAGGACACTGACACTGCCCATGGGAATCAGGCCAACTCCCCGGAGGGAGGGAGGGAGAAGGAAGGAAGGAAGGAAGGAAGGAAGGAAGGAAGGAAGGAAGGAAGGAAGGAAAGAAAAAAAGAAATTGGGAGTGGCTGCATTGTAAGAAAGTGGGACGAGTTTGAGGAGCAAATAGGAGGGTAGATATAATCATATTTAATTACATAAATGTCTAAAATTATCAAAAAATTAATAAAAATTACAGGGCAGGAGAGCTTGTTCTGGGGATAAGAGCACTGGCTTCTCTTTCAGATGACCAAGCTTGGTTCTCAGCACCCACAGGGAAGCTAACCATCGTCCTTAACTCCATATCCAGGGGATCCAACGCCATCTTCTGGCCTCTGTGGACACTACACAACACAGGTGCACTGACATACATGGAGGCAAAACGCTCATACACATAAAATTAAAATAAATAACTAAAATTAAAATAATACAATTTAAAAATTAAAAACTTTTCTCAGTATTTGTTGTTGTTGTTGTTTGCAAGATGTATTTGTTTCCCAGAAACCTGATCTAGTTTACATGAAACATGATTTCTTTTGACAAATACAGAGAGCAGGCTCATTACTGAACACAGACAGAGCAGCCTTTCTCTAGGTGCCTAACTCACAGACCACTGAAAATGACAGGATTAGCAGTTAAAGGAGGTGGGAACTCAAAACTGACAGCTGCTTTATGGTAAGCTTGCTGGTGAGAGTCTGCCTCTTGAGGAAAATAGGATTGAGTGGGGAAAAAGACTTTTAACGGGCTAGGTCAGTTTGGAGGTTGTTTAAGGGACATGATTATCCAAAATGGTCATTCAACATTGGCCTACAAACTCATGCGTCAACCTGATTCTGCTATGATGATTACTGATTTATTTTCTGGACATTCTTTTACTCATCTGTAGTGGAGAGGGTATCTTCTAGCCCTATAGATATGTTTAAAAATGAATCTCTGCAGTTGCTAATATTTACACATGTGACTATATCTATATCATTTCCTCTTTCTATATATAATGTCTGTATCATTGCAAGAGAACAATGTCCACTGAACACGAAAAATCATTTTGCCGACCTGTGTTCTGCTTCTCAGAGTGATCTACTGTGATAAACCTTTTCTTATCGTGTGTGACTGCACCCTTGGCCACTGTCACCAAGCTGTCTGGTGTGTGGAGACATCTGCCAGCATTGTTTAGGCCCTGTGCGCTAGCCCTCTGTCTGGCTTATCTTGTCTTATCCTTTGACTTTTCTCTCCCAGCATTAAATTTAATGGTGACTCGGGAGCAGAGTCACAGAAGAGGATGAACCGTACGTGTTCCATTATGTAAAACTTGAGAAGCATCTACAAACCAAGACTATTTAAGAGAAAATAATTTTCAAGACGATAGCAGAGCTCACCTAACTATGAATGAATGATATTATAATTTGTCAGAATCTCATACCTTGTCACATTATGGTGAATGCGTAAAACTAGAGTCCTAGCTCCATTCAGAACATAGCACCAGGGTACCACACAGAGCACTGTGTGTACTAACATAAGATGGCCACTGGGCTCAACTCTGTAAACCAAGCCTTCTCCACACTATCTCTCAGTTGTAGGCACTTTTCTTCTCACTTGCAAAATATTTTACAAAAGAATCACTTGAGAGCTCCTGGGCAACACACAATAAGAAAATAGAGTGTGGATGCCAAGCACCATCAACGAACCTATCATCTCTAATTCTAAAGCTATAAGAGAAATATTATGCTACATAACTCTGTAGGAACTTCAAGAAAGTGACATCTCTACCTTAGGTGAGAAACCCAATCACACACTGAACAATCACCAGCTCCGTGTGAAATGTCAAACCACCAGCTCGATGAGGACTAGGCAGGGTCTCATGACAGTCGGTAGTCCGAGTCACATCACGATGGCTTCTGAGGAAGGAGTCAGCTACCTCCCCATGTGACACGCTGTTCTGCCATGCTTTGGTTGTGTTATGGAGGTCTGGTCATTAACTACAGCCGGAGAAGAAGGGAAGGTCTTGCAGCATCAAGGCCCTGGCTGACGCCCTCCTGAGTGCCTTCCCTGATCCTCCCACCTTTGTTTAAATGGAACTGACACCTTTTCTCGGTAGCTCTTCCTTAACATTATGAGGAGAGTTTGAAAGAGTCAGAGGACAGTGATTCCTGCTGTTAGACAGTGTCTTCTAGACATGACAGGGTGGTCGCACACATGAAATCTCAACAATACAGTTGGGTGTGGTCCCTGGGGCTTCCCTTGTCAAAGCCATCAGCTAGTAACTGGAAACTTTTTTTGGTTTTCTCATGTAATTGCCACAGTGTCATCTCAGAGCCTTTGTAGTGGAGAAAGGCTTCAGTAAGAAAACGTATTCCTGAACACTTGTCATAATAGGTGAGAAAGCAACGCCATCACCAAAAAGCTAAATAGGACAGAGCCAGGCATCACACAGACTCTGGCCAAGCGCTTCACCACTTAAAACACCCAGATCTCATAACCTCCTCTGTGTGGGATGTGACCACGTAGGAGTGCCTGATGGGAGGAAGTACTGAAATACAAATTTTATTGGACTCTCAACTCATCCTTCATCTTCTCCAGGCTCCGAGTTAAAGCGAAAGTGCCCTTGTGATTTAGATATTCTCTCTCCAGAGCTCTAAATGAGTTTGAGTCCAATACTCTACCACTGCATTTTCAAATGATAGAGATGAATTACTTAGGGTCAGAGAGAGAAACCAGTATTCAGTACCATGAGAGGATAGCTGTGTTTTCATCAATGGAGAGTAATCACAGCCCCTCTGACTGAGGCACCTTTCGGAAATTTTGACTATCCAGTCTGACAGAGGTGATGCAGATTGCTACCAAGTCACAGAGCAAAACTCATAGGCCTCATTCTCAACAAAAGTAGTTAAGCCATTAACTGAGGGAGGACCACTGAGTATTGTCATGACAAATGCGTCATGAGTTGGTAGGGTCCAGATTCTTAGATATAATTCTTCAGAAGTAAAACTACCCTCATACATATACATACATATACACACATGCATACACAACCACATGCATCAACATCAACATATTGCCCCACATGTATACTCATGCACACACATGCACAGCCATACAAAAAGACACATGCACACATTCACATATATATGTAATCACACACATACACATATACATATTGACACACTTATATACAAATATACATATACAACCACACATGCATATATACATACATGCACGTGAAAATGCATAGAGTAACACATATGCATAAAAATTCACAAACATACACAGAAATACTTATTTGCACATATGTGCACACATACATATCAGATAGGGAAATCAATCTTAAAGTGCAATAAGAAAACTGATTAAATGTGTTGTACCAAGTAATAACAGTAATAACTGTACCCAGTTCTTGACACTCATGATGGACTAAAACAGTTTCATCCACAAACTCCTATCATAATTATAACATAAAGAGGTCAGGGAAATCATCCACACCCAGGATTTTGCATGGAAAAAAATCAATGAGACTCCTAGGACATTACCGGGCTCCTGGGACATTACCAGGCTCCTGGGACATTACCGGCCTCCTGGGACATTACCGGGCTCCTGGGACATTACCAGACTCCTGGGACATTACCGGCCTCCTGGGATATTACCGGACTCCTGGGACATTACCACTGGTTGGGAACAGAAGCCTCAGACTTGGTTTCCCCCTTCAACAGAAGGAACCAGAAGGAGGCCAAAATCTGTGTTGCTATGGAAATAGAATGCAAATCTCATACATAATTAAACAGTTTTCTGAAGGCTATTTTAAAAGAAGGTCAAAAGAGGCACTGAAATTTTTGCCATTAATCACATGGAAAATATTTACCCCTTCAACATGTAATCAATGTAAATCTAATTAAAGATTTCACATTTATTTTCCTGTGCTAAATCCTTAAACCGGATGTGCATTTTCCCTTTAGGTATATTTCAGCATCCAGCAACCATTATTTCTAATGTTCATCAGTCACTGTGGCCAGTGGCTTCCTTATAGGGAGTGTCTGTCCTTTGAAAGCAAGTTCATTTTTATACAACTACTTAACGTATAGCATGGATACCTATTAGTGTGAAATATACATACATATAGATGCACATATATACAATAATACTGTGTATATGATGTGTAAAAATTAAATCAAAATAGCTAGAATTTCCATCTCCTTCAATAGTTCTCATTTGCACACGTAGTTAGGAGCCTTTCAGACCATGTAGCTTGGACTTGGAGGACAATTTGTAGACCGCCCTGTACTTAGGTAACACGAGTCGGTCTCTCCCCTACATTTATTTTCTTTTTCTGAAAGTGGAGTAAACAGCTCATAGTCATTGGAAATATCAGTTAAATTACTATTTACAGAGTGCTTAGGATCGATATTAACACTCAGGATAAAGGTCACATTTGAGGTCCATTATAATTAGCCGATGCAGAGCCTGTTCGGCCGCCTTTCTAAATACAAATCTCTGCGTAGGGCTTCGACTCTTATCATTTTGTATGATTTAGAAATATTTTAATAAAAACTTCAAATAACTGGCAGTACACATGCGTATTTTTAACACAAGATAATTGGAAATTAAATTCAGATTTATAGTTTCTATGAAATGAATTTGCTGACACAATTCAAATTACTTTACCATAATTAAGTTAAAAACATTTATTTTTCTGTTTTGAATGAACAATTTGCAATTTGGGGTTTTCTATTTGGCATTTTTCCCCATAGTCATTAATAATCTGATAATACTTTCAAAATTGTAGAGAAACTAAACGAATTATGCTCTCAATTGCTTCACGTCCTAGTGTTGTTGGACGCATGCTCAGATTGACAACTGTCTACAAAGGTAGTGGAAATTGGATATAATATGCTTTCTTTCTATTTGGGATTTGAAGAAAAAAACACAGATAACTCGTATCACATAGGTAATTTGAAAGTATCTTTACAGTGTTCTGGCATGTTAATGAGAATCAGTAAGCAAGAAGTTTCATAATTCATATGTTAAAATGCAGCTACTTGGAAAACACCGAAACGGCCTGACAAAGGGCCCTCCGCATCTCCAGAGCAATCACAAACTGTTTGAAGAAGAGAAGAGCTTTATGAATTAACTCAGAGATGAAATAATTTAAATGAAAACGGTAACACTCTCCGTCCTGAGTCAGTAGATCAAACTCCTATCTTGGCAACAAGAGGAAATTAAAGAGTGCGGTGGAGCAGGACTCCTGCTAATGGGAAGGGCGGGCAGGGTGTCTGGCTGGTTCACTTCCTGCGCGGCCCACCCACTGACTGTGCCCCACATTTTGAAGGTTCATCAGATTCAGTCTGACTACGGCAGAGCACGGTGCGGTGGACGGCTTTTTCAGGACAAGTGGGAGATAAACTGAGAAGGAGAAGACTTTTGTGGTACGTGCCCCACATTTTGAAGGTTCATCAGATTCAGTCTGACTACGGCAGAGCACAGTGCGGTCGGTGGACGGCTTTTTCAGGACAAGTGGGAGATAAACTGAGAAAGAGAAGACTTTTGTGGTATTCACAGCAAACACTCAATAACCCCTTCCTTCCCTTCTCAGATCTCAGAAGTTGCAAAGCACGAGTTTGACTAAGAAAACTGGACACGATGCAATCTCTGAATTTGAGATTAATCTGCTTCAGTAGGAAATGTGAAAATGAGGACTAACTGGCAGTGTCCTCATCAGAGGATCTCCTTCCTTCAAACCACCTTCAGTGGCACTAGCGAGAGGGCTCGGTGGTGGAGAGCACTGGCTTTTCTTGCAGAGGAATTGGTTTCTGTTCCCAGCATCCATAGGGAGGCTAACAGCCAGCTATAACTAGTTCTATGGGTCACAACACCCACTTCTGACCTCCACGGGCATTGCACACACAGGTACACTTGTATACATGCAAGCAAAACACACATACGCCTAAAATAAAAATAAATAATATTGCTAAAAACAAATATCCTTCAATATCAGTTCATTGAACTTATAATTATTAGCAGTATATATTCTTAAGTTAGATATGTTGGGTCACATAAAATTGTTAACACAACTATTTTTTCCTACAGTGGAATATACTTTTCAAAAATTAAATCATATTAACTTAGGGAGTGTAGATATCTTCATGGCTAGTAGCTGAATTTCTTGTAAATGTTATCTTAGAAGAAAAGAAATGAATATGATTTCACCACTTAGAGTTAATTAAAGCATCTCATTTCATGGCACCCCTTATTTAATTCAAAATAAATATGGTTCTTAACTGGAAGAAATCCCCTTGGCTCACTGAGCTATAAAAACAGGAGAAAAATTTGTAATGGTTCATTTCTGTGCTTCCTTTAAATCTTCGACTCTGCCCAATAGCAGATTATTTTAAGAATATGGTTTAAGATAGCAGATTTTACAGAGGAATAGGAAAAATAAATGACTTTTCTCTCCAAGATACAGTGAATTTAGTACAACAGTTGCCTCAATGCAGAGAAGGATTCCCTGATTAATTGGTTGTTTCTCTTGATGGGATTTTCAGGGACTCTAATTTAGAATAAGCCATATAACAGCCTGATGTTCTTTATTAACAGAAATGGAGAGAAAGTCATGGCTTCTCTTCCTATTACAGCAGGAGGCCAAGATGATAGCATTCTATATGCCCTGTCTTTGTAAAACTCAGAAATTCCTACACAGCTGGACAGCTGTCTCCAGCACTAAGAACACAGCCCATGGCTTCTCTCTCTCACACTCACTGGCTGCTCTGAGGGCACTGATGAGGGAAACACAGCTCTCCCTCTGTCGCCATTCAGGAAGTGAGATCTGACCTCAGCCTAAGTCATCTCTGCACAGAGGAGCAGCCCCAAGGCTGCAGAAAAGTTTGGCTCCCCATTTGGGATCACGGCCACTTCCATCAAAGACATGGGTCTCCATTTCCCTCAAATCTGAGTCAGAGTCGCACAAGACATTTCCTCAGTCACTACAGAACACACTTTTATTTCTTGTGGGGCACTGCTGTCTGTTCCACATGTACGATATAAAATGGCAGGTGCTACTTGTAGTAAATTCCTTTCTTCATGAAGTATCTGAAAGAGAAAGATTCTGAGTCTGTTGTCTTGTGTAATTTTGAAAGTGGGAATGTGTATGCAGGTATATGTGTGCATGTATGCACATGTATGTGAAGTCAAAGGACAACCTTGGATGTAATTTCTCATGAGTCTTCCAACTTATATTTTGGGATAGGAACTCACTCATTAAGCTTGGCTAGCCGGTCAGGAATCCAAGAGTATCTCCCTATCTCTTCCAAGCACTGAGATTTTGAGTGCAGGCCACAAGGGCTGCTGCTTCTTTTCTTCAATAACATGGATTCTGGAGGTTGAAATCAGTGTTGGCTTGGAAGGCCAGCCCTTCGCCAATTCATCTACCAGATGATTTACATGCCCCCCTGAACCCCTTGTATATTGTAGATGCTGTTATAGGGTAACACATTTCTCATAGCCCTCATTGTATAGAGAATGGATAAGCATTTATCTTTGATCAATATGTTCTGTCTCACACCACCAAGGACATGTAAAATTGCTTGCAGGAGTATGAAGCAATATCATACTACACATCACTCAAAAAATTTTAAGAATCAGCACACCTATATGTACTCACAAAGTAGTCTTGACATATCTGCTCATTAAAATTCAGGGCAGCAATGTACTCCATGAGAAATAAGAAAATATAATCACATTTAAGACTTCTCAAAACAGATGTTGATAGTTGTGCATGGTTTAAGCTCATGGACAAAAAGTATTTCTGAAAACATGCTAAATGCTCTCCAAATCACTGACAGGTGTTGCATTTATTCATTAATATATTGAAAAAAATACTTCATGTTTTGATCTCAGGGACATATTCAAGAAGAAAATATACTTTCAAAACAAATGCCAAAATGTAGTAATGATCTTTCTGTTACAAAATAAACAAATCACTCCTATCCAGATCCACTGCAGAAAAAATAATTATATTTGCAAGACTTTTGAAAAAATGTATAGGAAAAATCTGCCACACATTCTATCTTAATATAAATGTTTCATGTCAAGGAGCTCAGCCTTACAAAGAAATTTCATTTTCTGTATTCTCAGATACAATAAAGATTATCTGAAAATATGTGCCTGGCACTTTCTGACTTGTTTTTATCCTAACCATAAGGAATAAACACCAGTGAACAAACTCCTTCATCCCAGAAGCCTCTGGGAAGCTTGCTCATCAAATGTTAGTCTCGTGTGAGATTCTCTCCAAAGTTTCTAAGTGGAATGCCGGTGTCACAAAATTTTGGTTCACGCATTGCTAAAGAATGACACACTCTTCAGTGGCTTTAGAATATTTAATAATATAGAAACAAACAACATAAAATCCTAACAGATTCTTTCAAAAAAAATGACATTTTTTGGGTAAATATCCTATGGCTTGGAATTATCTGGGGTTGGCACTAAATTTCCTTAGGTGTAACAGAAGAATTCTAGAATGCAAATCAGTGTCTTAGATTTCCGAACATATTCTAGGTGCAGACCAACCCCTATATTGCTTGTTCTAGATTATACAACCATGCTCTAGACTATATGTAGTCCACTTCTACATAACTGTGCTCTGGACATTATTATCTTGTTCCAGACT
>NW_008334665.1:1302894-1324952 GCF_000622305.1 Nannospalax galili | reverse complement strand
AACATATGCTCATGGTTAAGTTGGTTAGGCGTCAAAGGACAGGCATCATGTAACCTTTCTTTCATACAGAGAAATGCTTCCTGTCACCTTTCTCACTGAGCTTACACTAGGGGAACAGGGATACATCTAGTTTAAATATTTTATTGAAAGAGTTTGTATGTTGAAGACACATAGGTGTTTGTTAATTTTGTTTTGAGTTGCAAAACAGTACCTAGCTGTGGACTTAGAGGGATCATTAGGGAGATGTGAAGGATGAGTGAGATTGCTTTGTACCAACCTGCAAGATCTCATCTAAGGCCATAAACTAAATCTGAGAAAACACCTTCGTGATGGGATCAGGTTGTAGATGTGGGAGGAAGGAGCCCAGCAGGTGCACAAATGGATGTGGAGGCTGCATTCCAAGGAGGAGAGAGACCCCAGTCCTGACGGCAAAGCCTCAAGTTCCTGCCTTTTGGTTCTAGTGATCAGTTGTCTGTGGCTTCATTGCGTTCCTCATTGTGAACGAACACCTACTCCAAGCCTGTTGCATGATAAATCCATTTGTCTCACTCGGACGACAGTGTGGAGCACTTATCCCCAACTTCGGGAGTCTTTACTTGCAACTAGTGAAGTCTCATCAGAAGCAGCATGAACTTACTTAAGGGCTAGCCTGAAGGGTTAGGGAGAACTGGGATTGTTATAGCACCCAGTTAAGGGGGAGGTTAGGGATGGGAGGGCAACGTGGGAGAGACCGTGAAGCCAAACTTGAGGGGTTACCATCGTTTGATAGGTGGAGTGTCAGAAACCTGTGTTTTCTACATAAGCACCCACAGGCATCCTTACAACCTTGCCGCATGGAAATGAAAGACACTGTCTAGTGAGAAACAGACGGGGAAAAAATGGGAAGAGATTCCCACACTCAGGGTGTGTGTGTGTGGAGATCTGAGAACACATGGAAGGAGATACATCTTGGATGCAATCACACTACATGTGTGTATAAGCATACATTTGTATATGAACATGATATATGTTATAGTTTAACTTTATGCCATAGATAAGGTCCATGTAAATGTCATTTTAATCTGGAGTTGTCCTCGGTTATGAATTATGAAGATTGTCCTACTGATAAACGACAGGGCTATCCAACCAAAGGGTGTATTGTTATGTGGTTGCTTTTTTATGTGCTACAGTTTTTATTTCCAAAGATAGAATCAATACCCAAAATGAAAAAGTCAGGCCCACTTGGCAACCCATCCCACATGAACAGTCACAGCAGAGTGTGTGTCACCATAGCAGCAGTAGGGATCTGCATCTCCCAGGGAGGGGCTCTCCCTGAAAGCCAGAAAGAGGCAGTTCATTCCATCCTTGAATATAGAGTGTGAGACACCATTGCCTTATCGTAGTGGGGCGTGGCTTACTTTTCAACTTAAAATTGTAATTTCCCATTTTTTTCTTATATAATCAAAATATACTTTTTGAATCAAAACAAACAATTTGATCACATGCTTAAAATCAGTAGAATTACAGGGCTTATTTATGGAAAGAGAACGTTATTCCAATCGATATTTTAAATTGCATTGTTTTGTTTGTAGTCAAATTAATATAATTCAGCTATCACAGTGAATAGGTACTCTGGATACGATTAGAAATAAATCATCAGGAGTAATATGGTAATGCAGGAGGCTTATGACTGTGGGAGCATTTGGTGAAAATTGAAAATAGTTAATGATTTGATACCATGTTGGCAGAGAAAATTAGAGCAATCAGCCACAAATAACATCACTGGAGCACAATCTTTTAACCTGTCAACTTCCGTGTTCTACTGCTGTTAAAAAGCTACATTTTGCTTTCAGTAAAAGGCATCATTATTAACAATATTCAGTCAACTCTCCAGTGACCAAGCACTTTCTGAGTGTGAGCTGCAATGTCTTGCAATCAATCCAGGCATTACTCTAAACATATAACACAGAAATGAAAGTCTTGCAGGCGTTCACAAATTGAATAATTCATGCAACCAAAGATATCTATGAGCTCAGCATCTCACATCCTGCAAAGTCCCTTGAACAAGTGCTTTAAAATTCTCATCAATAGAAAAATTGTTCTAACTCCATGCTGATTTTTTTATCATCAAAACTTATGACTTGTTCAAGAAAATGGTCTAAATAGTGGCTTTATAAAATTGAGCTAATTACATAATAAAAATGTAGGGCATGTTTAACTGCCTATGGCAACCCTTTCATGTCCCTTAAATAAATATCATGCAAATTTCCCTTGTGAGCTCGTTTTTAATACAGCACATCAAAACTAACAGGAAGATACAATGGAAAACAGTGCTTGGTCTCAGCTCTCTAACAGAATACTCAACAAAAAGTCAGATACTTTAACCCCAGCAAAGATGACATTGAGCATTTTATTGTATCCTAGAGATACATTTTTGGAAAACTATGTGGATGGAGGCACACGTCTGCTTAAGCACGGAGCAAAAGATGCCTGTAAGCGTACGTGCTGAGTAAACTCAGTTTCCTGCTACTCGGCATGCGCTCAGAAGGAAAAACTATTAATACAGGGAAGCAACAGCCATTGAAAAAGACAGAATTCTGACAGATGAAGACACGTTTAGGTCAATGAGACTCAGGACAGGAAAGGGGATGCAAACTTGATCCGTACTCTAACTACAGTGCTGACACATTCCGAGCCAGCTGTGACCTGGGCAGTGCTCATCATTTCCCCCAATTCCCAAGGAAAAATCAAGACTTACATCACGGACTAAGGAAAGTTCTATTCATCACCTGGGGAACACAGGTGCAGAACCAGGTATCTCACTGCAAAGCCTGTAATTCATATTATAACCACCCTGGGTTTTCACACTTGTAAGATGGAAAAAATATTAGTTCCTTTCCATGGCCAGAGATGAACAGGTGGTACAGGGAAAGTCCACAGCCCAGAGCAGCGCTATCACATTTCAGGAATTCACAGACGGTGGAGTACACGTCCTTCAACTATACCAGTATCCCTCAGTTACCAACCAAGATATATTTTCTTCTGTCAACCTAATGAGTAATGATAAAAACATCTTATTAACACTTTTACAATATTTTTCTTAATTTTACAGTTAACAAAAAACTAAGCTAGTGATTAAAACGTTCAGCGGATCTGATAATCACGTCATGCAGCATTATCAGGGCCCGAGTGCTCACGTAGTAAACTTCTCTCCTGCCATACGTAGTAAACTTCTCTCCTGCCATCTGACAGAGAACTAGGCCTCTGTCATTTGTTTCATTTGATGTAATTATTTTGTAAGATTTACAGAACAAATAATATTTCCCAATTAGCTCTTAGAAATATTGTTGTCAAATGTGCCAACACACCCATAAACATTCAGTATAAACTACATCAATTGTGGTTATCTTTGCCTTTCAACTTCTGATATCTGTATTGCAAGAAGAATTTATGGATCCTAGTAAGCGTTTTCCAATTTTCTTCTCGTAAGATTGGAATATCAAGTATTCGACCAACAAATATCACCTGTTCTCTTTGCTGTCTCTTTTGACCTTTCTGTATTAAATGATGGGTGTGTTTTCTGGAAATGTTTCTATAGACTTTCTTCAGATGAAATCATTGATTGAAAATGCTGAAGTTATTCATAAACTGAGCAACTAATTGGTTATGTTACAGTTGGTAGGACCTAAGCTTGTTCCTGCGACAGCATCTACCTGGTTATGTTACAGTTGGTAGGACCTAAGCTTGTTCCTGCAACAGCATCTAAGTCTCTGTTTATGGAAGCTCTCCTTTGCTAAATTAATTTTTTAAGCTAGCTCACAAAGTAAGGAGGTTCTTGTGGTTCTGCTTTGTTTCCTTACATCCACCTTCCCCTCCTAGAGTCTTCCTGTTGTTGGCCCTTCCCTCCCCCACCCTTTCCCTTCCACTTTCCTGTCCTTTGCTTCTGAGATTCCCACCTCTGACCAGGCCCTCCCACATGAGGGTCCCCTTTCTGAGTCTGGCTTATTTCACTTAACATAATCATCCCCAGCTCTAATCATGGAGATTCCATTCTTTCTGGCTGAATGGAATGACATTGTGCTTAAGTACCAGCTTTCCTGCTGCATTCATCTGGAAAACAGCCCCAGGTCTCCTCTTCTGCCTTGTGCCTGGGGCTAAAACACCCGAGGAGGACATGGGTCATGACAGGGAGAGTCCTTTCTGTTGTTCACAGACCTGTGTGCTGACAGCATCTCCTCCTTGCCCAGCCCAGATGTGCACAGAGGTTCTGCTACCCTGTGGGGTTTGCCCCAAGACTGCCTGGTGCCTTTGCATAACTGCTCTGGCTCATTGAGTAAAATAAGCTGTATGTCAATGTGACCAGAGCAGTGCTGACAGCTGATCTCAGCTAAGATGGCTGCTCAGTGCCCAGAGAGAGGTGGGCCCATTATCACTGATGCAAAGGTTGGACAGATACAGACCTAAAGACAAGCAGTACTGAAAGGCAGCAACTGATACATGTCTGTGCTATTTGCTAAGCAGCTTTAAGAATGTCTATTTATCAGTTTTAGTATAAATGTGAGCCTGATTAGTTTTCAATGGTTTTCTTGTTGTCAAATCAAAAGCCCATTAAAGGCACATGCAAAAAAGTTAGCATCGTTTCAGAACAGCAACAGCAAAAGGTGGTAGCTGAAGTCATAAAACTAAGAAAAGCAAAGCGGAAGTCAAAGGAATCTGGTATTTCTCTGAAATCACTACAGCAGAGTGAGCAGTCAGTAACCCGAGGCTGTTTTCCAGGTCCTCAGCTGTACCTATGTTTCCTTATGAGGCTCCACAGACCTTGGAAAAATGAGTCCTCCCGTAAGTAACAGTGTTCAGAGATGTACGCAGATATTTATTCCTGTTTTTCCCTCACTGTCATGTGACCCAAAACTCATTGTAGACTTAATGAGTTCAGATGCCATCAGCACCATCCCTGTGGCTACAACCCCAGGCTCTCTTCCGTGCTTCACGCCTGACCCCAACGCGCCCATCCCATCTGAGGGATCACAACGACCGCACCCCTCAGATCCTTCCTTCCTGTCCTTTCTCAAGTACCTGTCGCAGTCCTCAGGGTGCACCTCTGTGGCATGGCCTACCAGGAAAGTAAAATACAGTTGTGACTGAAGAGGCCAGATTTTGGGTCTTACTCTGCTTCTAGCCAGAGGCTACTTGGAGTAACTCCCAGGGAAGGTCATCAAAAGGTAGCTGTGTGGAGGAGAAACTGAGGCTTCTGCTTATTCGCCCTCCACTTCCTCCAAGAGTTTAGTTACTTTTTAAAGTTACATTCCATGTGCACCAGGGGGACTAAAAATGAGTCGGAGCAAGTGAGGTTTCTGTTCACTTGAGTTGGGAGACTTCTGGGCAATTCATCCTCTTTTAAAAACTCAACTATTTCTAGAAACAATCTTATCAGAAAAGTTTAGCTCAAGTTTACATTTGGCAATATAGAAGCATGAAAAGTAAAGATATTTGAGAGAAGTCCCCCACCCCCTGCCTGTTTTTGCTGAAAATAGAATCAAGTTCACGGAGTGAGGCCTTCTTGTGAGGTCCCCCAATGAAGGGCTGGACATCTAACATTGTGCTGCCTGTGTTAAGTGTCATCTACGTCTTTCAGAGGACATTACAGAGTTTGATGAAACCATGTGTATTTTGTCCCTCAAGTTATTACCTCCAGCACTAGACTCTTTGTCTCCATAACCATATTTTTTGTGCTGTGCACCTATTGTGACCAGTATTTCATCTTGAAAATTAATTTATTCTGCCTCTACCTCTCACAGCTCTATCTAGCCACCTTTGGGAGTATCCAGTAATTAATTTTATTTCACCATATCTAGTTTTTATTTTACTGCTGTGTCTGTGAAATGCATTTTTGCCTATGTGTCCATCGAATTTGTTTTATTTAATGTCTTGATAGAGTGTGACATTCCGATGGCATGTGAAAGCTGTTGGATGCTCTGCACATTGTCCTGACGATTTCTGGTTCCTGTATCTGTTAAGATCCTTGTTTTAATTATTTTTGATAATTTCCTGCATCTGTTCAGTGAATTGCAATCACATCCTCCCCGTATTACCCACGGTTCCCCACTTCAACAAGGGTGGCCCCTTCCTTCTCAACTGGACCCCGTCACACCTGCATATTTATTCTGCGTATATGTCCAGGCCTTGCAGATGACCCAGCTGCTGTGTATTCATTATTATAAGAATTGCCCAATCCTTGCACCTCCCTCTTCAAATGTGGGAAAACCGAAATGGAGCATAGGTGATGTCTCAATGAACTAGTGACGGCAGACGGCAGCCAGGTGGGGGATCTGTCTCATTTAAGAGTAAGACTCTTAGCAGATCAACGAGACTCCAATGAACAGACCCACACCAACGGGCATTTGGGGGGCACAAATTTGACTCTATAGGCCTTAACATATATTTATATAAAGCAAAGTAAAAGAAAGTGGCAGAGAGTGATAAGGGGTGCAGATAGAATAGGGTGTCTAAAAACAACATACAGTAGGAAATTCTCAATGAAAATTATTTTTATAAAAATATAGGTCATAAGCAAGCTTATAAGACAGCTCTGTTTCAAATAACTATATTTTGTGAAACATTTTGAGAACCTGCCTTAAAAAAAAGCAAATATCAATACTGACAAGTGAGCTCCTCCTTCATGGAAGACAGTTCAATGCCTGGAGTCAGACTGAGAACGACCTACGGTAAGTTGTTAGTGTCAGTTTTGGATAAGAAGAAAAGCGATGGAGAGAAATCATATGAATTGTCTCCAGATTTGAGCAGGAAAGGAGTGCTTGCCTGGTCCTCCCCTTGACTGCACTCTCGTGATCTCGAATTGCCCACTGGGATGAGTTAGGCTATGGACGTGCTGGGGTTCCTCACAGGAGGTCTGTCACCGTTTTACATTTATGGGTCCTAACATATTGAAAATGGGCAAAAAATCAGATCCATATTTTAGCAATGTCTGTGTCCTTGGGATTAGTCAGCTGGTATAACTCAACCAAGTGAAGAAAATATCTATAGTAGCAAAGATTTTACTTCTGTGTGATTTATGTCATTAGAAAACAGGGTTTCTGCATTCGTGACTCTTTGCTTTCATTTTTGTGACCCACCTCAACTTAAAGACCAGTATTTACCGCATCACTCAAGTTCCTCTGCACTTCATTCCAAACAGGTAGAGCTAGACAGCTAAGACACATTGCTGCTCAGGACACTTCTGTCCAGGTTCACAGCTGCCTGGATGGATAGAAAACTTCCAAGAAATTCTTCTTTGCACAAACCCTTTCAGCCAAGGGAAGTTAAATGCACTTCAGCTGAGCTGATAACTAATCATTCCAAAATGTCCCCACTAAGTTCCTTAGAAGCTTTTTGCCAACCATGTGACGGCTCTTCTAAAGGTCAGGAATATATCCTTAACTTGAACTTTGTCTTTGGGGATTAACTCTTGGACAGATTGAACAGCTATGTCTTTGAGAAGTCCCAGTTTGTTTTTACCCTAACACTGAAACAAGCAAACAGTCCTTAAGTTTTTTGCTTTTTTTATCAGAGGCACATCCAGAGTTGATGCCTAGTCTAATGATGCCCGTCATTCACCCACCAGGCTTTTCATCCAAGATGGACAATCCAAGCCCCTTCTTAGGCCTCCTGGAAAGCGTAGTTACAATTTGTAGGTACAACCTATTCAATTTCCTAATTTATTTGCCCATTGGTACAGGATATTTTTCTCCTTCCCTCAAATTATTGTTTGTTTGAAACACAATGAATAATGACAAATCTTATGCTTTTTATGAGTTTTAAAATTACAGTGATCAGAATCCTGGATTTTTGCAATCACATAATAGTAATCTTTGTATTATAAAAATGCATATTAAATATTTAAGCCAGTTACAGTCAAAAGCAGCTTATGGGTCTTTTATTTGTTTGTTCTGTGTAAGTACAATATTCTTCAGCTTGTTTTGACAAAATTATACAAAGTCAATTTTGCAACACTGCATTGCCCTATAAAGTAATTGATTTAAATCCATGAATACAGAGCTCACTAAGTGCACAAAGGCAATGCAATTCTCATTTAACATTCTATACACTAGTTCAGTTTATCTCTGTGTAAAAACACAGTCCACACTCTTGTGTTCTGATAACTGAATTAAAGGTTATGTCATAATCTTTTCTGCCTTTTTTATAGGCACAAGAAAAAGAAAGTGGTTGACCTGACCCTACGGATACTCAAAGCAATGGTCTTTCAAAGTGGAAGGCTTGATGTCTTGTCTTCTCGCCATCAGAAGCAAGACCCAACTGAGGTTTCTTCTCTCACAGTTTTATTCTTATTTGAGAGTCTGACCCCAAAGCCTGACCCCAAAACCTTGACGTCATGCCTTTAATGGCTGAGCTCTCTTTTCCCTCGAGGATTTCAAGATAAGGCTGTCCTTGATCCCGCTCCTGGGTTTTTTACTTAAGGCCCAGAACATCACTTAATTTTATTGGCATGAGTTTGACAATATAAGAGAGATCAAATGCACAAAACTGCAATAGGCATGGTTTTAAGTCTTATCCACAGCAGACACTATTCTTAATGAATTTTTCAATATTTTATGCTTATTTCTTCACCCTGAAAATGGGATTCAGCAACTGCCTTCAGTTTATGCAGGGTTAATGAGACTGGAGATCAAGAATGCATGCAGAGGACTGGAGAGATGGCCCAAATGGTTAGAGTGTGCTGCTCTCTCAGACGGCCTGAATTCGGTTCCCAGGACCCATATCCAGAGACACAAAACTTCCAGTAACTCTGGCTGCAGAGGGACGCTCTGGCCTGCATGGGCACTTGGCCTTGCATGTGTATAACCACACAGATGCACACACATACGCATGATTCAAAACTTCTAAAAAACTAAAAACAAAAACAAACAACAAGGACAACAGATTCAGAATGTCTACAGAGTTCCTGGACAAGTATGACAACAGATATTTATTGTTCATCCACACCCCGACACTTATGGTGTCCAAAGGATTAATTTACTGGCTCCGATCACCAGGCTAAGAGAATGAGAACTTAGCCAAATTCTTGAACAAGTGACCACTCCTGTCGTAGTATCCTGGTCAGAACAAATTCCTCAAAGCAACAATACTGACCATTAATTATCAAAGTCCTGTCATGAATTCTCACTCGTCATGACTCACTGGTGGTCTTTCTCCTGAAAGACTTGAACTAAACAAAAGGGTGACCACTGGACAAAATGTATCTTCATATCTAATATAACTTCAATTTCCAATCTCTTAACTAAGATTTCCCTGCTTGGTGGGACCATAATTTTGAAAAACACCAATGACATTTTAATATTATTTTTCATCTGTAGTCTGTGTTACAACCTTCACTCAGAAGGTTTCCCCCACCAATGGGTCTATTCAACTACTTGGCCATTTAGCCAACATTAAGACATCACACTGTTTCCAATGTTGATGAGATAAAGATCCAACGATTACTATCACAGAAATCAAGGCAAAGGTCCTCCAGGTTGGCTGTGAGTTCATATTCAAACTAGTGTTACACACTGTCTCCCACTGAGAGTCAAAGAGCACAAGGAGATAGATGCTTCTAGGGGAAAGAGGCAGACTGTGGTGTAGAGAGGAAGCAACCCTAACCCTCTGCTCTCAAGGACAGTGCTACTGTGATCCTGTGAAGACCAACCTCAGTACTGCATGTGTACGGATAGAGTGCTGGTTCTGTCCCACTGATGGGCATCGTCTTACCCCTGTGCCAACCGCTCAGCTGTAGCACTGTGATCCAGGCTTGTGAATGGACTCTCTAGGACCCAAGCACTGAAGAGAAGGATTCCAGAAACTTGGAATGAATGCAGGTCTGGTCACTCCTGAAGAATCCAGTGGCTCAAATGGATAGCTCTTCATATGCGACTGAGAAAACGTTCCTTCTAAACTCTACAGCTCCATCAAACCTATCTCAAGACTTGTGACTTCATCTGTGCCTAGAATGGCCGAGTTCCCTAGCACAAGCATGGGAGGCCTTGAGCTCAGTCCACATGTGAACTCACCCATGCAGACACCTAACGAAAACAGTAGCTGTAGGATCGTCATCTTCACATTCCCACAGCTGGTCTACCATAATATGTATCTAATAAAGAACTGTACTCAGCTGTGAAATAGTTTAGAAGAATGGCTTTCCATAGGAACCCCCCTATTCCAACAGTTATTTGGGACACATCTTGGTTCTGTGTTATGTTGCACAAGTGTCAAGAGGCTACAGTCCCTGACAGAGAGAGATCAAAGAACCAAAGAAGAATCAGGAGACTCTAAATTAGATGTATGGATGTAGAAATGGACAGTAGATGACAGATAGATTAAATAGGTAGATAGATTAGATAGGTGATAGATAGATAGATGATAGATAGATAAATGATAGATAGTTGATAGATAATAGATGAGTAAATAGATATAAATAGGTGATAGGTAGCTAGACAGGTTATTGATACAAAGATCGAAAGTAGAGAGTTATAAATAGGTGATAGCAGATATAGCTATATAGATAGATAGTAGGTAGATGAAAGATAGGTAAATAGGTAAGTAGATAGATGCATAAGTAACAGATTACAGGTGAGAGATAAATACAGGATATAAGATGATAGATAGATACCGATAGATGGATGTGTTGATGAATGGATAGATGATAAATAGATTCAGATGGTAGAGAAAGGTACATATGGCCCGGAGGTCACAAGGAAATCACAATTTTCACCAAGATAAATTTGCACCATAACCGCGTGTTCTGCATCTTTACTGAATCAAAACCTTGTCCGTGTAAGAAATGAAAACTGGGCTCATTGCTGAGAGGAAGGCAGTCCATTCTAAAAACTTGGGAAAAGAAGAGGGAGGAATAGAAATTAGATGGGTGGAGAAACTCTGGAAAAATAATGATCAAACGATGCCTCTGGAATGAAGTCTAACGAACTCTGGATGAACTCACTTTTTATGCTTCTTGAAGATGAAAGCGTGGCTTATCAAGGACGCCTGTGAGCCCCTCCCTTCCCAGGGCTGCTCCCTGCAGATGCTGAAGAACAGAGTGAACTGGCCTTTCCTTCAACTGAAACCAGGCAAAGTTGTCAAGTGGGAGGGCTGCTCCCAGGCGCCTCGGAGCCTGACAGCAGAGAGAAGCTGTCAAGCCTTCATTAAGTCATCAGGACTCTATGGACAAAGAGTCTTGAATCTGAAAAACATAACTCTTTGCAGATGTCTTTTCATTTTCCACACCTGACAAAAAAGGAAGCGAGAAGGATTGACAAGGGCAGGTTGTAGGTGGGACTGAAAATCAGCTCCATTCAGAGTCCTCGGTTTAACCGTCGTTTTGGATCTTCAGCAAGTGATGTCAGCTCTGACATTAGGCAGGCCTAAGACATTTAGCAAAATAATAAAAACAAACTCCTTCTATTGAATTCCTACAGTGTCAATAATGTGTGTCCAGAATCTCAGATACATCATCCATTTAGCTCTGCGTTGGGTTTTGTTGAGTTAATGTGTGGAACGAGACGAATTCTTATTTAAATCATTTTTCCAGATCACACAGTTCAGGTTTGAAGCAATGGTAGTCCTGACTGCTCCTGACTGCTCCTGGCTGCCTAGGGGTGCTCTTCCTTGTTTATTACTGTGAAGGTTAGCCAATGAGGGCTTCACGTTTTAAAGAAATGGTCACTAGGCATTTACCTTGGATACCTGGGTCGATCCATGCAACAATTCAGCAGCTTCTCCCTCAGATGTGGGCTTTGTCCATAAGAACCAGAAAACTTGCATGAAAGAGGGAATCCATTCCTGGCAATGGGCTTTTACTTTTCTAGTCTATGGTAACTAGTAGGAGTCAATGTGGTCCTGTTCTAGAGTAATAATACTGGAAATTCTTTTAATGTTTCCACACACACACACACATACACACACACACGGAAGTTTCTATAGTGGTAGGTTGCTATGTTTTTTCTAAAGGCCTTTACTGTTATCCCTGCCTCTACACCCTCCTCTTCCCTGGCCCCACATACCCCAACCCATGTATCCCTTCCTGCTCCATTATCCCCAAACCACCTGTATATCACTGCATTTTATTTCTCGCCCGTGAACCCTCCCCGCCCATGACTATGTACCAGTTCCCTGACTTCTGTGGGTTTTCCTATTAAAACACTTGCACAAAACATGCCATACAGGAGCTGTAGAGCAAACAAGGAGAAACCAGGCTGATGTTGACTTCAAAGCCTCATTTCGACTGGCTAGCTTTCATATTGCAGGGAGGCGCTATGCATGCTACTGGAAGAGAAACAAAATCATCAGTCTTGCCCCACTGTGAATCCTGAGAGCTATAATAACAACCCAGACCTGGCCAGATACGTCCACTCCTGCAATAGTGTTGTGAATGCTGTGGGAGTGACCAACCACCTTCTGACTGGATTTAAGGTCCGCTTCACAGGAGGGAGCACACACTTGACATTGGTATCAGGCCTAGAAACCTGTGTCTAGACACATTGTATGAAATTCAAAAGAATTCAATGAAAATGATTAAAAAAAAAAAAGAAAAATGGCCCTAAGTTGAAGATAAATCTTCTGGCATGGCAGACAGACACGTGATGTGTAGCGGAACTCCTTGTCTGGAAGCAGAGTTAATGGAGGCCTCATCTCTGTCACACACATAAAATCAGGACAAGATTCCTCAAAAGTAATTCTATAACAGATGCAGCTTCTGGTCCCCCCCCCCCCATCCCCGCCGGCTGCTGCACCTGAGGACTCAGGATGTGAGATTCAGGGAGTTGGGAGCAAAGTTATTATTGTTCAGATTCCTCCAGTATGAAAGATCTTCTGAAGCTTGGCTTCCCATGAAGTGTTTAGAGGCTTCTGGGAACTTATTACATCATGAGTGTGCTGATGTAATCAATGATTAATGTGTTGATTGTTTTATAATTTTAACATATTATTGGGAGATCGTAGAACTAGAAGACTAGAAGATGGGGTCTATTAGGAAGAAGTAGTGGGGCACTTCTTGTCTCTGTGCTGACCACCTAAGTGAGTCCTTCTACCCCTTCACATGGTCCTCACCACAACGCTGTGCCTCATCACTGCCCATAAGCTTTGGAGCCAGCCAGCCACGGACTGAAACTTCAGACATGGTGGCCCTCAGCATCTGATAGGGCTTCAGAGAAGGCTGTCTAGGTGAAGTGAGGTAGGCTTCTCCACACAGAAGAAACTGTGGATAAAGGACTGAGGTACCAGATGCCCAAGATGTTGTCATCATAACTTCTTACCGGCTTAAAATGTAAAATATATTGACAACTGATTCCCGCTAGATGAGGAACAGCTGACCTCCTAAAACAAAGACCTCTAGATAGGCTGACTAGATTCACCAGATGGACAAGTAGGGGGGAATGGCTGGGGGTGCTGACAACACAGCAGACAGTAGCAGGGATATCAGAGTATAAGGGCCCTAGTCGGGGAAGGGAGGCTATGGGAGGGTGCTATCTGGGAAGTGGGTGTATAATTGAATAAGGTGGTTTGGGATGTTCCGTGTGATTCACACACACACACACGCACACACACACACACACACACACACACACACACACACACACAACAAAGAGTCAAATAACTGGGTACTGTTTCTATGACTGATAAGTGCTCTGAAGTACAGAGAAGTCGAACAGGGAAGGCTGCACACTGCGCCACCTTCCAGACTGAAAATAACCTTTTCTGAGCACTGTAAAATTTTTATCCATACAGAGTTGTTCTATTAATGGTACATAGTTGACAGATTTATACTGTGTATTTCTCCAGATTCATAATAAAATAATGTAATCTGTAAAAATCATGTAAAATATAAGTGAATGCTGTTTCGTGGATGTGTGGTACATGTGTTGAATTCACTTGGTACTGACTCCGGATACACTACCTTTTCTGTTGTTTACACAGTTTAGTTAGAGGCACAATGATCGGCATCTTTTATTAGGAATGTAGTTGGACAGACGTCATTAGTTGGACAAGAACATACGTCATTAATCCAGACAGTGGCCCTCAGAGCTAATGCGGCTATGTAAGAAAGTTTATTTATGGAGTGTGCGGGGATTTCAAACAGAAGGAACACTAGAGCTCCCACTCTGCATTCTAGGTCTGTCCCATCCAGGGCATTGCTTCTCATGAAACACTACAAAGGTCACTGGTATCACTTACCGTTTACTTATAAATATTTTAGAGGAAATGCCCACATTATTTTCTAATTCTTATTAAATTTCAATACAAATGTAAGTTTATATGAATTTGTGCTAAGTTGGTACACACTAAATTTCTCTAACTACAGGAGAGAAATTATGGGGGGATGTGCTGGATAACTTTAGTGTCAGCTTGACACACCTGGGTTGAGGGAGCCTCAATTGGGGAATTGCCTCCATCGGACTGGCCTGTGGCCATGTCTGTGGTGGCCATGTCTGAGGGGCATCTTCTTGATGAGTGATGTGGGAGGCCCAGCCTACTGTGGGTGGTGCCACCCCTGGGCAGGTGGGCCTGTGTTGGATAAGAAAGCAGACTGAACAGGGGCCAGGGAGCAAGCCAGAAAGCAGCGTTCCTCCATGGCCTGTGCTCCAGCTCCTGCCTCCAGGTTCCTGCCCTGAGTTCCTACCTTGGGCTCCCTGATGAACTGCGACCTGGGAAGTGTAAGCTGAATAAACCCTTTCCTCCCCAGGATAGTATTGTTACATCCTCACAACACAGAAGCTGCTGCCATCTGAGTGACTTGCACTCCGAGCACTTAATCAACACGTACTGAAAAGAAAGCGACACCACGTATATTTAAGGAACTGGTGACTGACCAGGACTGCCACTGATTTTAGGATTTGACCTCAAGGAAAGAAATACTAAGTTACCAGCATGGAAATCGGGTGTTCTCAAGTTGGCCATGTTGACAAACCCTGTAGTGTAGTGAGGTTTCAACGTGATACAGTGAGTGTGGCTCGGATGGCTGTGCGGTGCTGAAAGGTCCTTGAAGAGCCTTGCTTAGTACAAGCGCCCTCCATCCATGATGGCCTATGACAGTCTCCACCACATTAGGTGCCAGAAAATTGTCCTCCACCAGAAACAATAGATCCAGGATGTAATATCATGGTTGGCCAGAAGGTGCCACCGTCAACCATAGGATTTACAGAATTGACTCCTATGGATATTTAAGTGAATTATTTCATTTCCTGTTTATGCCAATATCATAAAACAATGTCTACTTTTATTGAAATCTAATTCCCACATTTAAACAAGGATGCATTATTAGGTTTGATTCCAGTCTATAATGTTAGAGGATAATAAATATTTGAATGGGGTACAAAACAAAAAATGATTTCAAGATAGGAAGTCAGACATTTACTGAGTGTCCATGGTGTGTGAGGCACTTTAGGTGGAGCAAGGACAGCTGGAAATTTTACTTGGTAGTTAGAATGCATTATCTGTGAGAAGAGACAAATTCAGGGAGAAACAATCACATTGGGGACCTAACAACAGGACCCAAAACTGCAGTGACATCAGTAGCCAAATGTCTATGGATCCGTGAAGATGTTGACCAAAGCTTGAGCTAGGTTGGGAAGGACTTGGAGGTAAAGAACACCAGGATGAATGTTCTGGAGCTCAGCAGCTGTCTTTCAGAAGAGGCAAAGTGAAGTGTGTTTACACACAAGTTCACCCAGGGAGGATGATCATGATAGAAGGGGCTACAGAATGTGGACAAAGCAAAAATTAGCTGTGCGGGGTCCCTGGGGTGATGTCTTCACAACAAGTGAAGACATATGGACCGCTTCTGTCAATACTGTGAACCTGGGAGTCGTGAGTTCTCAAGAAGACAGCTCAAGGACTATCTTACTGGACAGTCTGAAGAAGAGAGCACAAGCCCAAGCTGACAGGAAGGCCCTGGTGCATTAGTGTAAGAGACATGGTGGGACAGTGGCCCTCGCAGGAGAGGGCACAGTTGGGATACGCTGAGGGCCAGGTAGGACAGGAGGGAGACCAAGACAGAGCTACGGTGGATGGAGGTCCTTGGGCGACCAGTTCAGAAAGCTGAGCCTATGAGCACATCACTGTCTAAAACAAAGCAAATTAGAGCTATAATCCCTTTCTCATATTTTGACATTGATTTTTAGAAGTCTTTTTGGTAGTTTCTTACATAAGTACTAGATCTATACCACTTCCCTCCATCCTCTCCCCAAGATCCTCCCACTCTCCCTACTCCCTCTCAAATTCATGACCAGATAGATAGATGATGATAGATGAGATTGATGATAGATAGATAGATAGATAGATAGGTAGATAGACAGATGATAGATAGATAGACAGATGATAGATAGATAGATAGATTAGATAAAAGATAGATGAGTAGATAATGGATGATATAGATTGATGATGGTTAGGTAGAGAGATGTTAGATGAATAGATATAGATAGAGATAGATAGATAGATAGATAGACAGATGATAGATAGATGATAGATGATAGAGATAGACGGATGATTGATAGATGATACATAGATGATAGATACATATATGTTAGATACATAGATGATTGATAGATGATAGATAGATGATAGATAGATGATAGGTTGATAGATATAGATAGATGATGGATAGATAGATGATAGGTAGATAGATGATAGAGAGATGATAGATGATAGCTAGGCAGACTTTCAGACTGACAGATGATAGAATACCCCATCTGGTGTTGCTTCTATATGCATGTTTAGGGCTGGACCACTTGGGACTGGACAACCTATGAAAGGCTTGTCCATGGACAACACTGGTTCTTCCTCTCAGCAGCCACTGGTTACCCATAGCTCTTCATCTAGGCTTGTGAAGGTTCCCTGTCAGTGTTGGCCTGTCCACTGGTGGTGTCATTGTGCAGATTTGTTTAGACAACATTGAATAACCGCTTTTTTGACAGAGGAGGGAGGGCCGTGAATTCTGTCTTACCTATGCTGAGCTTTAGAAAACTACAGAACACAGGCCAGAGGAAGGTTTGAAAGCTTGACATTGATAAACCGGGTAGCAGAGATTTTGAAATTCTGGGAACATGTATTGTAACATCTCTATTTTCCACACAAGTAACCTAATTTTCCCAGGTGATCAAATTTGACTAAAGATACATGCGTTAGAGTTCCATTTTCTCTTTTTGGTCAAAGTAGATTTCCTTTGATGCTGGAGAGCTTATTTTATTCCAACGTTTGTCAAGTACTTCCCAACTGGCAGACACCGTGCTAAACACTGTGACTGGAAACACAGTAACTCTCGGCATCACATACCAGTGGGAATTCAGACAGAGTCATTCACAGATGACCTCACAGAAATCACTAATCACTGATGGCCTTAAATAACATAGATTGTCCTTTTCCTTCCCCATCCCCACAACCTTTTACAATTTTCAGAACAAACTACAAGGACGAAAAATGCAAATCCAATATATTTCTTGAGAATGCAGTCATTGGATTTAGGTAGGTACAAAATAAACAGTCAACCAAATATGAAGTAGGATGTAAAAATTAAGTAAAGAAGTCCTCTGCCTTCAAATGAGGTTGTAAGTTCCAGTGAAGTCAACAAAGGTGAAGGCTGGATGCTCCTGCTTTCGGGTTTAAACACAGGTACTTTAAGGCCACCTTAAAGGCAGGGTTATTTGAATTGCTAATTGTGAATTGATTCAGACATTCACTACCTTGAGGCATTAGATAGGTTAATTAACTATCATGACTCATGTTTCAAATTATAACATGAAGTCTCACTTTCCTTACCTTTTGCATTTAAGGTATTAATTAACACGTTCGCAGTGTACTGTTTTGTGTGTGTTGAACATTCATTTATGGGACAACACAACTCCACCTTGCTGAATGACACTGCATGGCCAGGCGGGGATTGTTACCAGGCACTAGTGGGATTTGTCCAAGTTCCCTTAGTGCTACTCTGCAGGACTGGTGCTCTCGAGCAACGCAGACAGGTAACATGAATCATGCATATGCTAATTGTAATAAATAATGAAAATATTTAGACACGGTGAGGTTTGAACTTGAACTTTATGAATAAGTGTGATTAGTATGCAGCACCAGCAGAGGGCTTTTTTTCTTTCCCTTAAAAGGCAGTCATTACTAAATGATGCTTTGAAATTTCACAGATTTTACAGCAATGGGCTCACCTCTCTGCTTCCACCTCCTTTTGGTGTTGAAGAAGTCATGCCCTCTCTGGCACCTACTGGGGTTCAGGACTGTAGACTGGCCCTGTGCTGGTTTCCAGACCAGAGAAGGATGGAACCATCTCCAGCTGGTGGTTAGAGAATCTCGGATTCTGAAAACGCTGTACGGAGCCGGCTCCACGGAAGGCAGTGCTGGTAAGGACACTGGCCTAGGAAGACTGGGTTGCACAGTGCTCCCCCTGTGGAAGGTGAGAAGCCCACTCTAGGGTGGGGAAGGCTTGTCTCTATCAAGGGTCTTCTCCTACTGTGGCCTTGTGTTTTCAATGAGAAATGTTGCAGAGTTCATAATGATGGGGGAGATTGGAAAATAGCACCTGGGGGATGAGTTTCAGGAAAGAGCAATGTTAATTAAGGAGAGTTTCGGCAGGGACTCTCATGTGGAATGGAACTGATCGATTTTATGAGGTGAAGAAAAAGAAAGGACTTTGATGATAATTACTGATAATAACTGAAAACGAACGCAACTTACCTTTTCAGCCTTTACGTCTCACTGTCTGTGGTGGTTCCTGACATCTTTGACTATTCAAGGATGCTCTTTTCTAGATCCTGCTCACTGAACAGGTCCTGTCACAGTGTCAGAAAATGCCAGTTCCTGTGCTAGCCCAATTGTTCACAGAAATAATATTGAACAGGAATTTCTGCCTGCCACTCCACAACCAAGAAGGGAAGACAGAAAAACAAAGCTGGTAAAGAGCTGCTGTCTACCCCTGGGGAAAGTGATCCGCCATCCCAAGAGAACACGAGACTGTGGACAGGTCCAAGCCACCTCAGGCAACATCATCCCCTTATCGGATATTGGCCAAATGCTCTGACCCTAACATTCACCTGACAGTCTGAGGCACACCAGGAGAGGCACCAGGACTCACTTTGCTCTTCTCCACAATTACATGGAGGGAAGTTTGCACCTTCTGGCCATGGTAGCAGCCCAGTGTGACTTGTGCCCCCTCACTCAGTCAGGCATTTTCCCATTTCCACTTAAAGGAAGTATGTCATGGTTCCTCTTATGCAGTTCGAATCGCCAGCCTCACATGAATGAAATGGGGTATTCTGTGCTTTGGGAACACAGTAAAGTAAGGTGACTGGAACCCAAGTTCTAACTGGCAGTGAATCTAAACACCATGGTGGCCATTAAGCAGCAAAGGGCAGCAGTTGATGTATGCACTGAATTCAAACAAAGGAATGATCAGCATCCAGGCAGAGAGGAGCTGGATGGTTCAATAGGCTACTCAAAAAAAGTATGTTATTCAAAGTGTATGAGCTGCTACCTTCTAGAATTTTCCATTTACGTCTTTAAGACCTTACTGGACAACAAAGTGACAACTCAGGGAAAAGGAGACACTGTGAATAGAACAGACCCACTGGAGAAGTCTATGGTAATTATGCACAGCTCAGACTAGGGGAAAGGGCAGAAAGCGCTCCCTGTGGTGGAGGAGGACTGAGCAAATGACGTCATGCTGGCTTGTCACTCTGCTGGAGAGGGCAAAGTGTTTTATGCCGCTCTGAGCCTCCCACACTCAGGCAGGACCATGCTGAGAGTGCACTCATAAGTGATCAGTGTGTGTTGGCAGACTGGACAGGTGCCACTACTCTTACTATATAGCTATGGTGCTGGGGTGGAGCAGAAGCATTGACAAGAACCCTTTCCTCGGTGTGGGCTCCTGGGCCTCCCCATGCTGTCCACATCAAAGAAAATAAAGTGGATAAGACAATTGCCTCCCATAGAACAGTCTCAACAAACTGATCATCCCCCAACCCCAAAGGCTTTCACTGGAGCTACTCACTTCTATTGTGCTATCTCCTGGCCCGTTCTTTTTTAAGGCCTATGCTCCCACTAATTATTAACTTTTACAATGTACATCATCTCAGACTAACTCAGCTATACATGATCAATTCTTTCTTGCAATTCATCCTCTCTGTGCTTTCTGGTGGCTCAACCTGTCTATCATTTAGAGCCTCATGGGACCTTTCTTCTGATGTTTACTTATGATGTCTGGTCTTTGTTCACAGCTGTGCTAAGTCTCATGGAGGTTCACAGTTCACATCCTCCGCCACGTGGTCTTCCAGAGCTGTGTGCTGGAATCTGATTGTTTCTTTCTCAGGTTCTGTGATGAAACTATTGTGACCGTTTCTCCAGAGCCAAACATTTACTAAAGTCAGCCATCCTCCATTAGCCTATGGATGAGCTGGTCATTTGTCTGATTATCTACAAGACAACTCCCAGTAGAAGAGACATGAATTAAATGGGGTATTCAGTCAATTCACACAAGCGAGGGGATGCTCTTCATGGCCTGATATGACTGCAAAAACAGCAATTCATACAACACAAATGTGACCTCAGGTCTGGCAACAAACAATTCACTGGCGTTCAGAAGCGCTTGCCATCAGCACCGAAGGCCCCTGAGCCTGGAAAAGATGTGATTTCATCCCACTCTGCATGATGTCCCTTCTTCTGGAAGAATCAGTCATGGTATAACGCAGTGTAGCCCAAGAGATAAGGTGCAGGGACTAATTGCCTTATAATGCGTTTCAAGAACAGCGCTCTCTGGACGTGTTGACGCTGGAGGCTTCATAGCCTCACACTCAGGATCCTTGCTTCTCATGAAGATCAAGGTTAAGACAGATTTGAGTGCTCAGTTATTGATTGCAAATTTTATTGTCTGTAAGCTATTGGACCATTTCATGAACAAGTATGAACAGCATACTTAAATATCTCAGTGGAATGTTAATCATATACACACTGTTCTTGGCATATACCTTTAATCCTCACTCTTGAGAGCGACTGCTCAGAATTGAAGGCCAGCCTGGGAATCATACTGAGTTCCATGCCAGGTTGGGCTACAGAGTGAGACACTGTCTTCAAACAAACAAACAAATGACCCCCAAAAACTTCTTTATGGCACCACTGGTCTTTGCATGTTCAGAAACTCTGACCTTAACCACCGGGTTATCTGAGCAAGAAATCCATCTCCTTCACATCTTATTATGCAAATCTGCAAAGAGATCCCAGGGTCACCAACATGAATATTCTTGGATTATATTCTCATTAATTGACCATTCAGCAGGGCTGGTTGGGATCTAGAGACTGTGGTCACATGAACCATACACGAATCTAAACCACACACTAGTTAATAGTAAATTGGAAAAGATAATTTATCCCAGACTTGGCTTGCTGTCATACAAAGCTGAGATAATAAGAGCGACTGCATGGCTATTGTGAGAACTGAATTCAATAACAAAATACTGAGTAGTGTTGAGATACAATGCAGACTCCTGGTGTGGCACTGTTGTATAGCCCTGTGCAGGAGGAAGTCGTGCTTCAATTCAATCGTGGTTCAGCAGCTCTGCTCTGGACACAAGCCTAGATGGCACTCAGGACAAAGCATGCCACCTGCATTCGTACTACCAAATGTGGACGCCTCTACCAGAGGTGTCTGTTTGACACCTAGATACATGTAAAAAGCTTAAAAGTACATACAAAGGCAACTCTCAAAGATAGCCAGGAAAGGGAATTTGTCATTAATATTCTTCATCTGTTTTGGAAAAAAATCAAGAAAGAATTTCTAAATTAAAATATTGCCCCATTCAGGGCATCTGTTTACATGCCATTTGCCTTGTAATTGTGAACTCTATAAAACTATGTCATAGCACCCCATCACGTTCAGTCTTTTAAGTATCTGAAACAGTTTTTTTTCTTTTACAATTAAAGTTACAGTTTTAACAATATGCAAAATATTACAGTAATTCAGATTTTTTGGCATAATGATTACAGATTTGATAAATACATTTTATATCTCATAATAGTGATGAAGATTATACAAAAGT
>NW_008334665.1:1295617-1302232 GCF_000622305.1 Nannospalax galili | reverse complement strand
CCTTTAATCTTTGGTTATACTTCCCTTTTGGGTGTTTAAGGACATACAATTGGACCAGATAAACTGATTTTTTTTACTCTTGAGGTCGTTAGAGGATCTGTTCCTCAGGGGTCCCATGGGTTTGGGAGGAGCCCCTGGCTCCATTCTTTTACCAGCTCCATCCATGTGAAGATAAGTCAAAGGTCCTGCTCGACCATTGTTGGCTTCTCTTGGAAGCATGGAGGAAATGATTCCTCTGTGTTGACCCTCCTGTTTATAGACTGGACACTAGTTTTAAAGAGATATGCCATGCACCACATTGTGTCTTCTGTACTATTTTCTACTGGGTAAATTTGGATGGAGAATCATGAGTAACAACAGTACTGAGAATAAAAACATCTTTCTGTGGTGTTCCTAATACTCTTTCTCAGCCAATACATGAACTTTAAAACGGACTCGTGTCCTAACAGAGACATAAATGAGTGATCGCCAGGCTGATGAGCAGGACTCTCTTTTCACTGATTCTGTGAAGCTCTCTATTTCTACTCATTGCTGTCTACCTGCTTCCCTCTATCACCCCAGGAGCATGGAGAATCATGCTTATTGTGAATGGCAAGAACAGCATTTCAAAGCAATGGGAATTATCACTTTCATTATTGAACACATAAATGAGTAATACAGAATTGTCTTCATTTGCGTCAGCAAACGCCTGATGCATCTTGCAGTGACATGAGTCTCACCAATGAGACTCATTGGGCCTCTTTTTGGTGATGTGGTCTTTGGTCATTAATCATGAATTATTTTCCTTAAGCTTTTATGAAATATTAGGAGCTGTAATCACAGTCGTTTTCTGCTCCAGGAGTGGAGCCCCGTGAACCGCCCCAGAGCCACTGCGCACACACGCGTTGGCAGGGAGCTCCGGCAGATGTCACCATCGGTCTCCAGAACATGGATCACTGAGCAAATCACAAACAAGTGAGTCACTGGGCCATTATCCCTAGAAGAGAAAGATGCTACCCTGAAACATGGGATTTAAGATCCTGGCCACAGAATGTCCAAACTTTAAGTTCAAAGATAGAAAATCCTTAGGTATGAGCTGAAACTCTATGTAAGATTTTCTTCCTGTTCACATGTGGTCTTGGGAGATGCTGATAAGAATTGTTTTTATAGCCCCTTGAATTTTCTTCGCTCCAAACGCTTCCATTTCTCGCTTCAGAGCACTGGATCCCTAGAAGACGTGCCTGGATGATACAGGGCTGGGAAAGGACTTGCAGTGAGCATCCTCAGTTCCTGGAGTCACGTATGTGCCTCTCTGGCCTGACAGCAAGGTCTTTGTAGAACTCGCACATATGGATAGATGTACAGTCCTGGGAAGCTAAATGACCAGGCATAGGACCTGGGGAGTGAGGGAAGAAAGGGTGATTTTGACACAAATGGGAATTATCCAAGTGAACTGGGTTTTGACATCCACTGGAAAACTATTTGCTGGCATTCTGTGAAACACTTCTCCTATTTGACTTGGTCAGAAATTAAACCCACTTCTTTATTTCCACAGTTTCTAAAACTTCAAACACAAGCCTAATTTTAATTTTTTTTATTTTTACTTTTCAGTTAGTCTTTCATGTTTTACAACATGCAACTAGTAACTGGAGGACAAGACACTGAAGAAGGCATCAAGAGTCTCGTTCCCCATAATTAACACAACGGGCAACAGCAAAGATGCCACGCTCAGCCTGAAGCTTGTAGGTCTTCATGAAGTGTGGGACATCTGGATGGACACCCAAACCCAGCAGCACCCTCCCTCCCTCTGATGTCAGCAGCAACTCCAGTGCACAGGAATGGTGATAATGAAGAAAGGACGGATGGGAATTTGGCTTGAAGCCCTTCTAGGTCTGGAATTACCTGTGTGCCCATGAAAATATCATTACCAATAGCACTGAAAAGCAGAAATTGACATTGATACATAAACCATGACTCAATAAGTAAGTTACTCAAAAGCAGAGGAGTTGATGACTCCTAACTCAAATCACTCTGAGATGCCTAATGTCATACCAGTATACACAGGGATGTGAAACTAGAGTGAATCTTAAAGACTTGGTCATCATGCTTAGAAAACCACACAGGCAACAGAGGAAGGATATTTGTAAAAATCAGGCAGAATTCTGTTTCCTTGTGTTTTGAGAAGAAGTTGATTCCCAAGATAGGTCTTCACATCTCCCCAGCAACCCACTACCAGCAAACCAGTCAGAAGAGGAGATACTAATTCATTTCCCAACTCTAAGCATCATATGAATTTGTCAGCATGAGGGGATGAGAGGAGCTGGGTTACACTACTGGTCAGATGCAGGGTAGGATTACTCCGTGCCACAACATTCATTCTAGACAGTCTAGACAGAGAAGGAATATGATACCAAGGATTGTGGAAAAGTCACCCTAACCAAAAATACCTTACTTTTGGCCCATGACGTGCGCTGTTGCTGCCATTAGAGATCATTTCTGTGGCTTAGAAACCAGCAGTTTAGTATCATCCAGACTTTGGGGAAGATGGGACCTTGTGAATTCTCCTGCTTGGTCTTCACACGTACCTTCCCTGTGGTGTTTGAATGAGGATGTCCCAAACAGACTCCAAATATTTGGACATTTTGTCCCCAGTTTGTGGGGAGGTTTGGGGAGGTCTTAGAAGGTGTGGCCATGCTGGAGGAAGTGTGTCACTGGCCATAAGCTTCAAGAGTTCATAAGCATTGCTGGCTTTTTAGTTGTTTCTGCTTCCTGTGCCTGCTTGAAGATGTGAGAGCTTAGCTTCTGCTCCTTTTCCAGCCACCTCTGCCGCCATGCCTCCCCTCCATGATGAGCTCTTGCACCTTTGGAACTATAAGCTCAAATAAACTCTTTTATTAGTTGCTTTGGTCAGTATTTCTATCACAGCAACAGAAAAGTGACTAACAGTTTCCCTTGCTGGTTTACAGAGATGGAAATAAGGGAAAGCTACAAACCAAAGAAAAAGAGCACAGATTCTTCCCTGAACTTTACTGCATTTCTGCAAGTCTTAATCCAGAGAGTCAACAAGTCCTACCATGGAGGAGCTGGGAAAGTTGGGAAAAATTCCCAAACCCCCACCAGGACTGCTTCTCATGGCCCCTGTAACAGGCTACACAAATCCTGTGAAGGTGTCAAATAAGGGAAAGCTACAAACCAAAGAAAAAGAGCACAGATTCTTCCCTGAACTTTACTGCATTTCTGCAAGTCTTAATCCAGAGAGTCAACAAGTCCTACCATGGAGGAGCTGGGAAAGTTGGGAAAAATTCCCAAACCCCCACCAAGACTGCTTCTCATGGCCCCTGTAACAGGCTACACAAATCCCGTGAAGGTGTCGGCACAGTCTGCCACATCCTCTAGGAACCCGGAAACATGTTTCATTTACTCTTTTAATAAATTACTTTCTCTATCCACAGCATCTACCTCTGTGGCAGATGTCCTCTGGATGCACAAAGAAGTTCAGCTGGAGAGGAAGATATTGCTCTCTCCTACCACAACCATGTCTCGGGGGCCAGCTGGACATGTGCAGCCATGCGGTCTTTGAGAAGTGTGGTCTTAGCATGAAGACAATGTTCCTGCACGCACATTGAAGAGCAGACTTCTAACCACATTGTGCTTATGTAATAACACAGCGTGGTTTAGGTTTACAAAATACATTTTTCAACCAAAAACTATAGTTAAAAGAGAGAGCTAATGCTAATTGTAGCCACCTGGTAATTTCGAGCGACACCCTAAGGTTGTGTTTCCTACTTCGAGCTGCAGGTTGCGACTTGTGTTTACGTTCATCTGAACGTCAGCAAGCATCAGTCAATTGACCATTCACTGAATTATTTTTGCAGAAAGGATCATGGGATGGACTGAAGTCCTCCCAAGGAAATTAACAGGTCTGAGTGTGGAAGCTCCTCCTTGCCCACTCCTTTTATTCTGGATTCTCATTTACTCAGCACAACACCATCTTTTTGCTCATAATAGTTTCCATCAGCACTCTCCGCAGCCTAAAGTCAGGACTGCCTGCTGGGAGGGCCTTCAAGTCCAATAAGCAGCTATAGGAGGGGTGTGCAGAGTTAAACGGCCTCAGATCTCACTTCCTGTTTCTACACTTAATAAGCCTCCATGCTGAACAATCCATCCAAGAAGCTCTATTTTTAGTGACTAGAAAACAAATAATAACAGAATATATGAAGTGTTTTCCTAGAGGACAAATTGCCAATCAGAACGATACAAATTCTTATTGCTACTTAAAAATCATGATGATGATAGAGTAACCACTTCCCCCAGACAAATCCACTAACAAAAGTTTTCTGATTTAGTCAACAACTTAATTAATTTGTGTTGTGAGGGACATTAGTAGATCATATATAAAAGAGAGAAAGGTTAAGAAGAAAGTATTGGTCAGAAATACGCAACTGAGATCCCATTTCTGTCACTAGAGTGAGCTTGGCCCACAGCTAAAGGCATGCCCGTGGTGTTCTGAGAGTTAATGCCATTTACATTTGCGTGTCTCAAGAGAACCCCAAACTCCTGCTGCCAAGGTCCCCTGTTCTCCCTCGTCTGAGTTGACACGGCAGGGGTGGCACCACACGTTTTGTGAAGAGTAGGTTTACTGAGATTAGAGCGTTTTGAGTTTCCTTGCTTTAATTTGTGCAATGAAATGTTTTCTATGTGCATGGGGAGAACCTCACCACGATGCGATCTGGAAACGTGTTCTCCATCCCGTAAAAAATCCTGTCTTCCTTGTGGACTGCCCTCCACTCCCCTCTCCCCTGGAGTCCCAGCTAACCAGCAGTGCCCCCCACACCCTTCCGTTCCTGCCATCAGTCGCTCTGTCTTTGCAGGGTCTTCCACCTGAGTCTCCTCGTAGCAGACCCTCCCATGTTTGTAGCTGTGATATCCACTGCATGTCCCTCACTGCAGATGATGCATATTTTCTCTCCAATACACTATTGCTGGAAACTATCCTTCCACGAATGCGATCCAGACATCCCTCTGGTCCTCTCAGTCTCAGAAGTGGTAGCCTGTGCTAGCTAAAGGAACACGCACACTACTCTTGGACATGCACTCTGGGGAGGTACTCACATGTTGGTATTGCTTGTTGTTGTGCTTTGAGCCACTTGATGGCACAATCTTGTCTACAAGAGTAAGGAAGGATCCTGACACTTTAGAAAGTATTTGCTGAACACTCGTGTGAATGGAACTCCTTTCTTCTAGGGACTTTAATTTACAGCTTTGATGCACACAGTGCTCCAGTGCAACCATTCATAAAGAAACAGAACAGCCTTGCATGGGTGTGTCACTGCGAGTCTGCTTACGTATCCAAGCAGCAGGTAGAGGCTGACGTGCCAGGTTGGAACACCCAGCAGCTCTTGCCTGATTCTGAAAATGCACAGATGTGTGTGCGAAAAGGATCCTGGTGTTGCACGGACAAATCCAGGAGGCTTCCGCTGCTTGTGTTTGTAGTGAGTGCAGGATTCACACAGGAAAATTGAAAAAAACAATGAAACAACTGTGGTCAGACAGGAAAAGACAAATAGCATTTAGTGTTGTCTGCTGGATCTCCCTGACAGAGCCATGGTAAATTACAACTTCTTTTAATTTTACATCCACCCCAAACCATGTATATCCCCCAACACATCATCACTGCAATTCCAAACAAGAGATGATTATGTTGGTTTGAATATAATGTCAGTTAAAGCTCTATGTATGTAAGTTTTGAATGAAATGTTTAAAATATAAAATCCTATAGTTTTGTTTTTACCAACATTTACTGAACCTGGTTTTATTTATTTATTTATTTTGAGTTCATAATATGGACCAAGAATACTATGAATGGTTATTGGGATTAAGAAAACAGAAGAGAGGAAGGAAGGGGGGAAATGGAGAGAGAGAGAGAGAGAGAGAGAGACAGAGAGAGACAGAGAGAGACAGAGACAGAGACAGAGACAGAGAGAAATGGGCAGACTGCTTTAATTATTATTTTTATACTTTGCAATTAAATAAAACATAAACACAAAAGTGAAATAAACACGTAGAATCCTACACAGCAAGCAGTAAGGAAAAATGATCCCATGTGGACACACTGCAAAGGAGCTTGGACTCGTGCTCCGGGTGCTTCGTGAACTCTTTCCTGGTCGGTCAGCTCTGGTCACAGGCCTGAAAGAAAGGGGACACTGTGGGTGTGCCCACCAAGTGATAGGGAGTACGAGGGGGCTGAGGGGTGAATGGATTCACAGGTGTCAGTGATACCGAGGAGGTCTCAGTAACCAGAACACGGTTAAAAGGGGGACAAGGTAGACCAGGTTGAGGTCAAAGGAACTGGGTACCAGGTATTTGGAATATTGGTAGCCAGTGTCAGAACCTGTGGATTCCTCTCAGTGACAAAATTGCTGGAGAATTGTGCACAGAGGAAGGGCTGTCTGAGGTGGGCGGTTCTTTCAAAGAATCACCTTAGCTGTTAATCAAATGAGAAGCTGTGGGTCAGACACAGGAGGATGTGGAGAAAAAGTCAAACTGAAAGTCTACAGGGATGCTCAGGAGATTAGATAGATGACGACAGACAGACAGATAGATAGATAGATAGATAGATAGATAGATAGATAGATA
>NW_008334665.1:1285504-1295479 GCF_000622305.1 Nannospalax galili | reverse complement strand
CTATCTATCTATCTATCTATCTATCTATCTATCATCTATCTATCTATCATCTATCTACTAGCTATCTATCTGTCATCTATCTATCATCATCTCCATAAACACACACACACATTGTATATGGATACATTCTGATGTTAGGATCAGTAATAAAGATAAAAGATTGGAGATACACTTTTAGTTAAAAAAAAAGTACCAAGCCTCTAGGTTTCTTTAATTAGCAACCATGATTACCACTTACAAGACTGTAGGAAAGGCTGTTTGAGGACAGCTGAGTGGAGAATATAAACACAAAGGTGACCAGTGCAAAGGGCAAAGCTGACATGCATCAGGGAATAGCGGAGCAGACTACAGGAAGCTGAAACCAGAGTGTAGGGCTCTGGGAGGTTGGGAGCCTGAGCAGCAATGAGGGCAGCTGAGGGCAGAGGTGATGATGCTTCAGACATTGGAAGGAAACTCAGAACAGGGACAGAGCCAATGCCAAGTCAGAAGCTAGGGAAGGAGCTACAAAGGCCTCCCACAGATCCAGGGAAGCAAGAAGCACTCATCTACTAGTTTGTTCTGGTGGTCATCACTGGTCTTAGTTGGCAAGGCCATAGAAAGGAAGTCAGCTGTTGGGTTGATATAGCTCAACAACTGGGTACATAATCAAAGGCTGCCTTTTCTCTCTGTCTCAGTATTTGTTCATCTGCAAACATGGGAAGAAAAGTGACCCTGGGGTATGTTTAGAAGGGTATCTGAGGAAAACAAAGTTTATTAAAAGCAAAACACAGGGGCTGGAGAGGTTGTTCAGTGGTTAGAACACTGGCTGCTCTTGCAGAGGACCTGGGTTCGATACCCTGCATCCACATGCAGCTAACAACCATTTATAACTACAATTCAAGGGGATTCTCCGCCCTCTCCTGGCCTCCACGGGCATTGCGTGACACAGGTGCATTTACATACATGCAAGCAAAACACTCTTACACATAAAATAAAAATAAATCCCCCCCAAATTAACAAAAGTAAAACATAGAACAGAACATGGCATGCAGGTTACAAGTGGCAGTGATTCCTGTGTTGACATGCCAGTGTCATGGCAGTCAGTGCTCAGTATTGATCAGATGACCAGGCGGCAACACAGAGCTGAATAGAACTGGTCTACTGGCATGAGAATCAACGGTCTGCTGCATCCAGAGTCTAGACTAGGACTCGCTAAATTCTACATTTTATTCTCGTACCATTCAATGCTGCACTGGATATTTTAGGGAAAAGCAAACTCATCTGCTCACTCTTCCTTTACTTCAGTGACAGTCATGTGCAGAAGTTTCATATTCTTATACGGACCACCTCTGCTCCCATCCCGGGAGGCTCTGGAGGGCTCTAGTTTGGGTAGATATGTGAGTTTCTAAAATCAGATTGATCAATAATAAAAGCTTTAACACCATTCCATTACAAATGAATGTTTAATTGGTAGATCGAGTCAATTTGTATTTTGAAAAATGTGCTGATTTTATTACGCATTTTCATTCTTAACAGTAAAGTGAACCAAAATTGAAAATTCTTCAAGAAAAATTATGGCCGTGTACTCTGGCTTAATTTAAACTGAATTAATAAAATGTTACAAACTAAAATATTTTACTTTATTATTTTTATCTTTATGTATAAGTATATTGCCTGCATGTATATAAGTGCACTTTTGTCATGCAGTGCCCAAGGAGGTCAGAAGGGGGTGTTGGATTCCCTTTGGAACTGCAGTTGCAGACAGTTGCTAGCTGCCATGTGGGTGCTGGGAATTGAACTTGGGTCCTCTGAGAGAGTAGCCAGTGCTCTTAACCACTAAGCCATTTCTCCAGACCCTTATATTATAAATTAAAATAAGTGCAGAAAGTGAGACATCACTTTCCTTCAGAAGAACAACCCTAAAACAGACGGCAACACATTATTCAAAGGTGACTTACATTTGATCCAATGCATATTTGGAAAGCTTATCTTGCTTTCTATTAATAGCAATTTTATATCTTGGACCATTAGTCTGTCTTACTGCCACATTAGATACAAAGTGGTGGTATATTTATAGAGTTTAGTCTATATAATTATAATTTAAGATTTTAACTGGGTTTTTTATTAAATTGATAATTTCTGTGGATATATCTCATTATGCTAATGTGCACACTAAACTGAATTACAAATTGGTACTAAAGTTTAAAAATAACAAGTGAACCACTTTGAGAAACACATACACAAACACACACATATACACATATAACACACTTGCAAACACACACACAAACACACACATATACACATATAACACAATTGCAAACACACACACAAACACACACATATATACATATAGCACACTTGCAAACACATACACAAACATACACATACACAAGCACATACAAATATACATAGACATATACACAAAGACACATTCACATATACACACAAACACCTACACACATACCATATACACGTATAAACAAACATTTACACACAGACATGCATATCCACACATATCCAAGTTAAAGAACTATATTTAGATATATGCTTAACATGTATATATGAATGCAATGACTTGAAAAGTATTTATATTTCCACTTTTCCAAACATGTTCATTTACTACTGTGCTATCTACAAATTTGTTTCTAATTTTCTACTCTCATCATCAGACATCAGTGTCAAGAAAGTCTAAACATGATTTAATTTGTATTTCCACTGTAATGTGGCGTTTTATATGAGCGAAGTTTCCATCCTAATTTTGGAATTTTTGTCTAATTTTATTTTTCAGAGTTAATGACCTACAGTCATGCTTTCATTTTAGCTATGAGCTTTGTTGATTTAAAATGTGATTCAGTGAACACCCACGTGCAGATATGGAGAATTCTCATACTGAGATCAATAAAAGTGTCTGCATGACCAAAGAAAGCAATCCTTTGGTTAAGAGGAAAGTTTCAAAGAATAGTTCCATTTCCTGTATGTCAGTTCTCTGTGGACCAAATCATTCCCTCATTGAGGGAACAGAAAGGTAAGGCGATTTAGAGACTCAGCAAGGGCACAAAGCCTACAGGACTCACCAGTCTCCCCCTTGAGGCTATAAAAGTTGCAAACAATTGCTATAAAAGGCAGATGTGGTGCCGCCTGAACGTTGTTGAAGGAGCTCTGGGACTGCAGAGTCATCAGGGACACAGGGACGGGCTTTTCAGTGATGCAGCTGTGCCAATCACTATATTCCAGTAAGTGACCCCAATACACTCCTTGACCCACCAAGCTGGACATGGAAGGAATTCATTCTTTCTTATGCTCTTGCCTTCTCTAACCAGCGAAATGACAATCAACTCAGAAAAGCTGAGGGCCATCGTCCCCTGTGGATCACGAAGATCTGATGATTCATACACATCAGCTGAAATAAAGTTTGTGTTATTGATGATGTTTTCAACTCATACAGGGAGTAACAGAATCATCCTGCCATCCTTGAAATATTGGCTTGTATCTCCTATAGATGTGCACATACACATATGTTTACATATTTGATACAATTGTCTTGTTACTTGGATGTTTACAAAAGAGACAGTGATAGTCCATGTTCATGGATCTTTTGGGGAGGAAAGGGTCGCCTCATCTACATTAGAGCACCAAGTGCCATTGCCGCACAGGGCTTGTGAGTCAAGTCCTCTCAGGGGTGTGAGCACAACGCAGTCCATGAAGCTGCCTCCTGAACCCAAGGTGGCTCTCCTATGGAGAGTGTCTATGCTTCCTCAATATGGTCGTGAACAGCCCTACCCCACCACACAGCAGTTCAATGCCTGCTCTTTGAAGGTGCTGCTTCCACAGTGGCCCCTCATTTGTATGCACTCTAGGGAACCCTATTTCCACTTAATTTTAACTCAACTCAGTAATGATACAGGAAGAGAAATCATCATGAAAACTTTAATCTTTCTGTGCTGATAATTTGAAAAAAAACTTTAAAAAACTATATTTCTGTCAGTATGTATGTACATTGAAATCTTTGAAATGTAACCTAACAGCAAGAGCTAAATTTTAAAAGCTGGTATTATGTCATATTGAGTCACTCAGTTTTTGACACCTTAATGGGTCTTTACTCATGTGAGCCATCTATAACATTAATCCAACTGCACTGCTAATTCACAGTGACTACACTTATGTCCCACTGAACAGCAAAGTTTATGACATCAGTGCTAACAGATCCATGACTACCATTTTACTTGAGTGGAAAGCTTTGCAGCAAAACTCCATTTGCCAAAGACGCCCAACATTCATGTGACAGCCCTTCATTTCTCTGATTCCTCATCCTACTGTAAATGGAACATATCAATTACTCCCCTGATACACACAAATCTGTTAACTTCTCCAGTGATTTATTCAAAAAGTGATCAGACCAAAAAAGTACCAACCACTGTTGCTTCAAGCACATTCTCCTGCAAATATTTTTTTCTAGCTGTTTCTTTCAGGTAATATTCATAAAGGAATATGTCTGTCTTGTGTTTTATTCTTTTATAAAACAGGCATTTTATCATCTTCTTTAGGTTTGACAATTTTATTTCCCACAAGAGGGTATTACCATTTCTCTAACCACTAAGTGAATAAAGTCTTGGAGGAATCCTGGTAATTCCCCCATTGTAAACAGCTTTTAAGTAGCCAAACCAGAACCCTAAACAAAGTTCAGAGGACAATTCCAAGGAGTCATTTTCCTTTCCCCCAAGTGAGACCTGAGAATCCGACTCAGTTGTCTGGCTTGGCAGCAAGTGTCTTTGCCCCCTGAGCCATCTTTCCAGTCCCATGAAAAAGTTTTCAAAAACAACTTTGAAATTCATTTCTAATCTTTGTAAGTGCAAGATGATGTATGAAAATCATCACCTGTACTGGAACAATATAGATTCTCCATTTTATCTGTTCCTAGAACTTGTGACCTTACCCTGTGAACAGAACACCCGCATCTTCCACACCCCTTCCTTCCCTGAACCATGATTCAGTGTTAGGAAACCTTCAAGGGAGGGCTAGGCACGGTGCTCATCTTCAATTCCTAAAATCTTCACCTGGTAAACTTCTGGGGTTTTGATCAAAACGATCCATCCTGAAATTATATTTAGCTTTGAATGTTCCTTTAAAAATAGCACTTGGGACTCCAAGTGGACACATGTCATCCACCTTCTCTGTCAACACAGACATCTGAAATTCAGGGCTGTACCTCTTTATGATTTTCCACACTGGGAAACCTGGGAAACTACGGTATGTTAAACATCATGCACATTGGTGAACACTCCCTTCTCATCAATTTGCTCCCGGAAAACGAATGGCCTAAATGGTTGCATCTTGCCATGGAAGAGCATTTGATTAACTTCTTTCTTCTGTACTTAGTTGACAATTATTTTAAAGGCTTTACTAAAATAAAGAACCTAAATACATCCTATGTAGATGAGGAGATTCCAGTAATGTACAGTTATTTATAGATAGTTATCTGAGTCCAGTGGTTTCTATACAAGGCAAACTTTGATTTAGAATTTCATTACTTTTATTTGAGAAATTTATGAATTATAGTCCCAAGACAGTCATACTCATGCTTTTACCATAGATGCTAGAGTTCATGTCATCTGGGACTTAATTTTACGATGTTGACCTTCAAGTCAGTGAATACCATGGTGCTGAGAGACAGGCTGTGCTAGACAGACCTGACTGCTGCCTGTCCTGTGTCATTTCTGATGCTACGATAAAGCACTCTGATGAAAAGAAACTTAGAGGAGAAAGGGTTTAATCGTTTAATTGGCTTATAAATCCAGGTTCCAGTCCATCACTGCAGGTAAGTCGAGGCAGGAACTAGTGACAGCTAGCCACATCACATCCAAGGCAGGAACTAGTGACAGCTAGCCACATCACATCCAAAGCGAGCAGAGAGAGGATCCTGGATCCATGTTTGTTTATTTGTTCTCAGCTTGACCTGTCTGCTCTTATGCAGGTCAGGACCCCCACCTAGGGAAAGACACTGCCCACAGTCTGCGAGAACGTCTCATATCAGTTAACCTAAACTATCCCTCAGGGACATGCCCACAGGCCAACCCAACATAGACAGTCCTGGTGTGTGTGTGTGTGTGTGTGTGTGTGTGTGTGTGTGTGTGTGTGTGTGTGAATTACCAATCTTCAATCCTTCAGATAGAGTGACAGTGCTGAGACACATCATAACCTAGACAGCCCTGACTGGTATGTATGTGGACATCCCAGGAATCATACTCTTGACCACACTGAAGAAAAGTGTCCTAAAAACAGAGCTGTCTTTCAGCTGTTTGATCACAGTACTAACGCTTTCCTTCTGAGGTGTATGGGAACATTTAATGGACAGGCTAGTCACAGTATTTTATGCCTTTACACTTTAAATATTAAACACATTGTTGTGGGGACTAGAGAGATGACTCAGTGGTTAAAAGCACTGACTGTTCTTGCAGAAGACATGGGCTTGAATCCCATCATTCACATGTTGGGTAACAATTCTCTGTAACTCCAGTCCAGGGGACCTGATGCTGTCTTCTGTCCTACATCCTACATGGGCACTGCAGGACATGGGTGCACTTACACACATACAGGCAAAACACTCATACACATAAAACAAAAATAAGTAAATAAATAAAGGTTTATATAAAAATACATTGTTGCAAACACCAGATGAAACTCTCACTAATAACTTGCTACCTACATTCATGGCAACACCATCACCTGGGATATTTCTGGGGTATGTTTTATATTCTTAAATTCAATTTCCACTACCATGAAATGAGGAAGCAACCCTTCATGTGCTCAGTGTTCTTTTCCCATCTTGTCTTCCAGACCAAGGAAGGGGGTGACACAGAAGACAGCAGGGACCACCTACAAGCTTCTGGGATTTCCTCAGCTGCAAAATGGGGAACCGTGAACGGTAAGAAAATTAAATAAATTTATACCCAAATATTGATTAGCAAAGAGCTGGGTCTGAGCCAGTCAGGCAGCTCAGAGGGTAAAAGCATTTGGCTTAGAAGCCTAATGACAACTTTCATCCCCTGAACCCAGGGTAGAAGGAAAACTCTGTCCTCTCATCTACATACACATGTTCTGGTGCGCACACGCACGCTCGCGCGCACGCACACACACACACACACACACACACACACACACACACCATAAATAAAATAACAAGAAGAATGCTGGGTCCTACTTCATAATCTTCGTTTTTCCTCTTGTTCTAATGTTAATGCTGTCACCGTCAGTGTTCGTGGTATTATTGAAGACCTGTCACTTCCATTAACTGACATTGAGGAATGATGAACTAGTGTGAAATAATTTACTTAGTCCCCAAACTAATGAATGCTTTCTTAGGGATGGGAACCCAGGACCACCGTCACGTTCTGTGGAAGCAGCTGTGGTGAGGTTAAAAGCTGGACACCGTGTGAAATAATTTACTTAGTCCCCAAACTAATGAATGCTTTCTTAGGGATGAGAACCCAGGACCACCGTCACGTTCTGTGGAAGCAGCTGTGGTGGGGTTAAAAGCTGGACACCATCAGCTTTCAGCTATACAACCTGACTTTCTCTTTATCATTGTTTTCTGTCTCATGCCTTTTCCTTTTGCTGATTACTGGGTTATTTTAGGAAAGTAGGACAGCCTTTTTTCTAATTTTCACTTTTACATTGTCTTTACAGTTCTTGAAGAAATAAAACATAGACCAGAACAGACAAACGAAAATACGTATTTATAGTTTTCACCATCATCATCTGTGTTTATCAAATATCCCCTCTTTAAATGAAAATGATTAATAATGATCTATTCTATTCTTAGGCACTGGGTTAGCTCACTTAACACTTAGCTCAAGAACCCTTCAAAGTAGAACTCTTTAAAGGATGGATAGTAGGACACAGTCCAAATGTGACATTTACATAAGTGTTGGGTCAGGGCCACCTTCCCAGATTTCCTGTGTTAGCACAGGCAGGCAGGGATACCCATACATGTCTACCTGTGGGTTTACCCTCAGCAGACATCTCCAACAGAGTAGGAGGTGACTGATCAATGCTGAAGGTCTATTAGGATATCAGAGCCAGTGAATCCCAGTGGGAGGGAAGAGAAATCGAGCATGGGAGGGGGCAGCCAGGGGGGATGGCCTCAGTAGCCTGGCCACACTTCTGCCTGTCTAGTGAGACTTGTATGCAGAGCCCTAGTGGTCAGTGGACTGCTCTTGGTAGAGAGAAACGAGTAACCCATGGCCACCGTCTCCTGGATGGACTGACTTGCCTCCAAGTTTCTGCAAGCCTCACCCAGCCCCCGAGCTGTGGAGAAGACAGAGACAGAAATCACACACTGTAGATGACAACAGATCATCATCCACCGTGTGAGTGCTCGAGAGACTATGGATCTGCCTGTGTGTCAGATGCTGCCCTAACCTTCAGGGAGCTGGAGCAGTCAAGGATGCTGGTGACAGATGTTCCTGCTAGAGCTAAGAGGAGACAGCAATTAGGGCTGAGAGACAGGTAAGGTGGAGAGAATCCAAGAGAAGCATCCTGTAGGAAACAACACATATGTCTATCTCTATAGAATTGAGTCCTAAATAGGAACTTCATGGTCCACATCTGCACACATAACTGTTGCGAATACTGAAATAATCCAATTATTCATTTCATGAAGTCTAAATAAGTATTCTAATGTGTAGGCAGGAGTACTTTTTATTCGTTGTTCATTATTTATTATTGTGATAGCATCTCGTCTAGCACAAGCCCCTATCGCAATATGCTGTTGAAGCTGGCCTTAAACTACTGAACTTGCTGCTGCCTTGCAAGCGCTGGGCTTTCAGCTGTGCACCACCAACCCGTGCCTGCCCTGTGCAGCTTTATAGGTCACTTGGTCATATTATTTATGTAGAAAGTATTTCTAAAGTTCAACAGGTGCTCTGAATCCTGACAAACCTGTGGGACATCTGCAGAAAACGTCCAACTTGGCCACAAAACGGGGTGTGTGTAAACATGGCCTCAATGAGATGAAGCCTAGGCATCTATAAAGAAATGTCTCTCCTAGGATTCTGCTAGATGGTTTGACTCTGTGATTCCCAAATCTTGGCCATGGCAAAATTCAGAAGCTCCCATGGAGCAGCCAGAAGGTGATCTCCTCACAGATACAGAGTAAGTCTTCACTAAGATTAGAATGCTAAAGTCAAATGTTAATGAGTGTGCTGATGATCCGCTGCGTATGACAAACACCAGGCAAAACTGAGATTTAGTGGTTCACCTTACTTTTTATGTGAACTCACTTTCCCTCCTTTCAAACTCTCCCTGTGGCACTGAAGAAAGGGCGTGCCCAGCAGTCTCCACTTGGTTCTTGCTCACTGAGCACCCATGTTTTCCTGGGCTCTCCCCTCCCTGCGTTTACTGCTGCTTAGGCTCTGCCATCAAGAGGCAGCTGGGATCCCAACAGCCCACACAGAACTTGGCAGAGACTCACCTTCGCCAAGTGCCTCCTCTGTGTGAAATCTCTGACTCCTGAGAAGAGAATGGAAAACTACCACTTGCAGCTCCTCAGGGACGTCGGACCACCGGATTTCAGTGTCTACAGTCACTTTACCCCACAGAAAACCGAAAGAATAAAACAAGTTAAGAAGGCCACAGTGTGCGATTTTCAAAGGCCACACAAGTGCAGGTACAGTGGTTCTCTCTCTCTCTCTCTCTCTCTCTCTCTCTCTCTCTCTCTCTCTCTCTCTCCCCTTCAAAGCTTTCCAGAAACAATGAAAAGAGGGAAAGTGAGGGAGATGCGATTGATTAATGACATAATAAACAGATGGACAGATGAATAATACAAATTAGTAGATTAGATAGAGAATTGGTAGACGGACGTAGATGAGTATAGATGGAAAGATGATGGATGGTTAAATAGATGATAGATGATAGATAGATAGATAGATAGATAGATAGATGGATGGATGATGGATGGATGGATGGATTAATGGATGGATAGATAGATAGAAAGAA
>NW_008334665.1:1283390-1285423 GCF_000622305.1 Nannospalax galili | reverse complement strand
AGATGATAGATAGATGATAGATAGATAGATAGATAGATAGATGATAGATATATAGATAGATAGACAGATAGATGTTAGTGACTAGATAATAGATGGAGAGATGATAGATGGATGGATAGGTGATAGACAGATTGATAGTGGCTAGATTATAGATTGGTAGATGATAGATGGTAGAAAAATGGATAGATAGATATAGATGGGTGGATGGATGGATGGATGATAGACAGATGCTAGATGGCTGATGGATAGGTAGAAGGTAGATGATAGATGATAGATTGATGGATAAGTGATAGATGATAGGTAAATAGATATTTGATAGATAGATAGATAGATAGATAGATAGATGATAGCATTGCAAACCCCCCAGCAGTTGATAATTATGGTGGTGAGCATTTCTGTACATTTGAAATTAAACATACTTCCCTCAAATTAAATTAATTCTCTCAATTTAAATGTTCTTAAAAATATGTAGAAAATCTTGTTTCCCATTAATTATTTAATCCCATTCCAAAAAGGAGCATTTATACATGCAGTGTAATGTATATATATATATATATATAGTATCTATGCATGTGTGAATACATGATGCATATGTTTGTATGTGTGTTTATGTGTTTATGTTTTGTGTTGTGTCTGTGTGGTATTTATGTATGGGGTATATTTTAGTATGTGATGTGAATATGTGTATGCTGTGCATGGGTGTGCTGTCTGTATATGTATGTGCTGTCTGTGTTATGTGTTTTCAGTGTATGTGTGCAAAGTGTATGGCCTGGTGTGTATATGTGCTGTGTATGCTTTTTGTGTTTATTTGTGTGTTGTATGTGTGTTCTGTTTGTATTCGTGCTGTCTGTATATATTATATATTATATGTACTGTCTGTATATGTATGTGTTGCTGTATGTTGTGTTTGTGTCTGTTAAGTGGGATGTATGAATGTATTGTGTGATGCCTGTGTATTTGTGTGCTATGCCCATGTGTGTGTATCAGTGTATGTGTGTGCTATATGTATGTCTGTACTGTTATGTGCACATATGTGCATAATGTGTATATGTGTGTTCTCCACATGTGTGTGTGCTGTATACGTATGTGCTGGCTGCATATGTGTGTGCCGACTGCATATGTGTGTGTTGACTGTGTGTGTGCTCTGTATATATGTGGTCTCTATATATGCTTTGCTGTATATGTGTGTCCTGGCTGCATATGTGTGAGTTGACTCTGTGTGTGCTGTGTATCTTTGCGTGCTTTATGCCTGTTTGTTCTGTATCACATACACACAATGATGGTAAGGGAGAAATTCTAGTATTCACAGAAGAAATTAAATTAAATTGCTTAATTTAACCGAGGAATTTTTAATTCTTAAGACTATGTTGAGCATTTTACTCCTCAGGTGGCCTCAGATGAGAAATACTTCTGTCTCTAGGGACTGTTTTCCCAGCCCAAGGGAACACACTTTGCCTCCAAGTTGATATTAAGACGCAGCTCAATTTCTCTTTTGGCAAGAACTCTCTCTAAGCAATCAGTAGAGGCACTATTCAGCCCACCCATCTTCCTGTCCAACCAACACCAGTTGACAGTACATAAGGAACTTATCATGTCCTGCCCTGCTTTTGAAGCTTTGGTCAAGAAGCTCAGTCTGGAGACATGTGGAGAACCTGTTCTGCAGAGAGCAGCGAATCATCCCCATGTTCTCAGGATGGGCTCCAGAAACCCCACAGATACGGTCCTCAGAACTTGATCCCTTGTAGAAATTCTGCAGATATGATCTTCAGAGTTCTTCCCTTATACTTTAAACCGTCTCTAATTATTACACTCTCAAAGGTCTCTAAATTGTTGTTGTATTGTACTGCTTTAGGGAGTAAGGAGAGGAAATAAAAATCTGTACATACCAAGAAAACATCCATTTTTCCCAAATACTCTCTATCTGTGGTTAGCTAAATCTTCAAACTATACTACAGTGGGACTGGTCACAACAGAAGACTTTTTTATAAGTAGCTCAATATTTTATTCTACTTAAGGGTGTTTAGATGAAGAAC
>NW_008334665.1:1271654-1283328 GCF_000622305.1 Nannospalax galili | reverse complement strand
CTATCTATTATCTATCATCTCTCTATCTATCATCTATCATCTATCTATCATCCTTATGTCATCTATTAATCTATTACCAATCTATCTATCATCTATCATCTATCACATATCTATTAATCACCTATCTACAATCTATTGCCTATCTATCATCATCTATCCATCACATACTTATCATCTGTGGATTTTCTATCGCTTATTATCTATCCCGTATCATCTATCATCTGTATATTCATCTATAATCTATCATCTTTCTGTATAGATCCATCATGTATGGTTTATTACAAATGGAACGTAAACAGTGAGTGCATACAGACTTGAACAAAGTGCTCCTGAAATTCAGCTATTAATAAACACTCTTATTCTCCAAATAGTGTCGTGCTTACATTAAGATAAATGAACCATGACTATATGAGTTTGTAGCATTAAGGGAGTCATAGTCTACTTAGCCGCAGTTTTCCTGGAAGAAAATAAGCCAGTCTTAAATTGTATTCTATAATCAGAAATTTTATTTGAACTGCTTATGAGGTAGTTATTACAGATTTCAGCATTTGTTAGTTTGCAAAAGGAGACCATGTGAGATTTGTTACCAAATGCCCTATTTCACCGTGTAGACTGCCAGTGAACACACTTATTTTTAATTCTATTTGAATTTTAATGCATGAATATTTGGATTCATGCTTGGTGCCGTAATCTACAACACACGTGTATGTATAGATGTATATTCAACTGGCCAGTCTGTACATATGGATTTTAACGGATTAGTGTTTCCATGAGCCTTATTTTTATTTTCCTTATATTTCTTGCTCGTCTTTCTTTCCATCTGTTCTTTTCTTCTTATTTGCAGCGATTTTCAGTGCTCCTCCCTCTTTACCTTTCTGATATTTATTTGCCTTGAAATTACAATTCAGCGCATGCCCAGTTGTTCTTCCTCTCATAGGACGACATGTGTTCTGCCTACAGATCTTGAATGATTCTCCTCACTTCCAATATACAGAGGCACTTGAAAACTCAAGATTAATATCAGCATAAGGATTAGCAAGTGAAGAAATGTGACACGCACGTCACATGACAGCACGCAAGTTCATCCTCTCTCACTTTGAAAATAGGAGCTGGCCTTGTAATACCTGACAGTCATCTAATATTTTGGAATTGACAAGTGACCTGTTTTCTTCTCTCAAAGCCACTATTTCCTGAAAATGAATTATTAACCGTAGGTTTTCTTTTAAATTTGAATTAAAGTGAAAGCAATTGCGATGGGCTTTGGCGAAAGCGTCTCACCCAGACTCAGCTCTAGACAAAGCCTCGGCATTTGCGTGGCGCCATCTGCTGCTCAAGCCAAGCAGAACCACGAATCTGAACCCAGAGTTGGCACAGGCTGCTGGAGAACAGGGACAAAACTAATCCGGAAAACCTAACCGATGACGAACATCTAAGTGAGATGAGACTCCAGGACACACACTCCACCCGTGCAGACACACACACACACACACACACACACACACACACACACACACACACACACACAGACCTGTACCGTCACCGTCAGTGGCCTCTGATAGGCAGCCATGTGGACAGTTCACAATCAAGGACACACACTAACACACAGACGCGGCCTGGAATACTGAAGACACCCTGGACGTTTTGCTTGTGAGGCAGGGTCTTACATTGTACCCCAGGGGTGCACAGAGCTCTCTCTGTCACTCAGGCTGACCTTGAGCTTGTGGCAATCTTCTGTCTCAGATTCCCAAGTATTGGACTGGCATGCTGGAGTCTCCACACCCAGGTCCATTCAATGATCATTTAACCAAAATACTGTTTCTTTACAACTCAAAGAAATTACTTCATTAATAAGGGACATTATTTTTCATATTTTCTTCTAAATAAGATTTTTGCTCCTATAAGAACTATAAGAATAAAAATACAGAGGCTAGAGGGATGGCTCAGTGGTTAAGAGCACTGGATATTTTTGAAAAGGACCCAGTTTGATTCCCAGCACCCACACTGAGGCTAACAACCATCTATAATTCCAGTTCCGGGGATCTGATGCCCTCTTCTGACCTCCACTGGCATTTCATGACATGAGAGCACTTACACACATGTAGGTAGTATAGTCATACACATAAAATAAAAATAATAAATAAAAGATGTTAAAGCATAAAAATACAGAATTTCAATACAAAACCTGCACATTTATCTCTCCTAGTACACTAATGGTTATCAGAAACGTATAGGAATTTGGCGTGGCTTGAGCAGAGGACACGGGGAATGGAGCTCTATCTCCCTGCTGGGGAATGAGGCAGATTTAACTAAATATGCAGCCCCTTCAGAACTCTGCCTCCTCCTCCATTATTATGATATAATACTGCCCTCCATGACAAGATAATGCATGTGCTACAATCATATGAGCCTCTAAGAGAGCTGCATTCATTCCTAGGCAACACAATTCACTTAGCATCTTTAAAAATCATTATGCCAGAATTCATACCTCTTTAAAAACGCATAACAAATTACCTGGGAAACACAAGTGGACGGCCTTTAAAAAAGATCTTTATTTCCCACTGATTAAGAACTTATAATAATGTTACACTTGTTTTTTTAATTCAGTTACTCTTTACGTGACTACATGTAAACCTTCAAACAAATAGGTACTTTTCCACACTTCCTCCACAGGGCTCTCATTCCCACAACATCCTTTTACAACTAGCAAATCAGTTGACAGTTGGTTATTTCACACAAATACAATGAAATGTCTTGTATTTCAAGCAGAGTTATATTTTTGTGTCGCGTCCTGCACTGATTTTGAAGACAACTGTGATGTCTGTGTTGTGCTCTTAGCCCAGTTTGCATTTAGGATGATTTTTCAATTGTATGGGAGAATTTACTTATTTTCTTGGATCTAAATGAGTCCAAATAATAATAGTAAAGAATAATAAGTAGTTAACAGACTGCAGGAAAAAGTGAAGAAAAAGGCTAAGCCCACACTGATTCAAAGACACTCACTTTCCTCCACATGTACAGAGAACACACTATACATTATATAATCTCATGAGGAAATTGAATGAATACAATAGTTTAAAACTCTGAAGAGATTTAAAAAATATTTCTAATCTTAATTCTTAGAGATTTTTAAAAAATTTAATGGTGTGTGTGTGTGTGTGTGTGTGTGTGTGTGTTACAAAATGTTCATATTCAAACAGGTGCCTGTGGAGGCCAGAACAGGGCATGAGATACATGAAACTTGAATTACAGGTCATTGTGAAGCCCCCTGACATGGGTGTTAGTAACCAAACTGAAGTCCTTTGGAAAAACTGCATGCACTTAACCCCTGGGTCATCTCAATAGCCCATCAAAGAACTTTCTCTCAATAGAAGTCATCATCTTTATTTTGAGGTTAATTTGAACAGTCCCGTATTTTGTATTGTCTTGATTTTCATTTGCATAGAACGCAGGTGTCTGACCACAGCTCTCTTCTTTATAGCACTACATGCTGACACTCAAATGTCTGCCTGCTGCTCAGAACCCATGAAGAAGAGGAAACTGCTACTGAATTTAATAAGAAACGAACCCTGAATGGTGCTTACAGTTCGTCACCATGATTTTGACTATTACAAGAAATAGAAAAATTAGAACTGAGGAGATGGTTTGATGGGTAAAAGTGCTGACCCTACAAACCCAAGGACCTGAATTCAAATCCAAAGCAACCCTGTAAAAAGCTATGCATGGCTGGGCGTGGCTGTATCCTCATCACTGGGCAAGGGGTGGGGGGGCAGGTGAACCCTGAGAGCTCTCCAGAAGGCCAGCCTAAAAGCAAACTTCGGATTCACTGGGAGATCTTGTAAGTAAGGCGGAGAAGAGAGGATGACGCTGGACATCCTGCTCTGGGTCCCCTGAATGTGGGCCCAAGTGTATGTGCACTACAGTCACATGCATGCACCACACACAACACACATGCAGCACACACACAACATACACACAGCACATACAACACACCATACACACACATACAAATAAATGTACATTTATTTTACTTTAAAGCTCTGATAATGAGAGGCCAAACACCAGAATCTCTCCATGTGTGCTCAGCATTAGAAATAAAAGAGCAGCAAACACAGTGGCCTGGAATCGTTTAAAATACAAATATTCTCTTCAAAGACAGAAGCTAGTGTGTTAGTCACTCTCTGTTGCTGTGATAAAGCACCGTGACCTGGGCCACTTACAGATGGGAGACTTTATTTGACTTGGGGTTCCAGAAAGGGAGAAGAGTCCCTCAAGACAGGGAGGCATGGCAGCAGAGGCTATTGGAACAGAGACCCCAGAGCGCCCATCTTCAGACAGACACAGGAAGCAGAGAGAGTAAAACTGAGAGTGGCAAAGCGACGGACTCTCCAAGCCCACCCCTGACACTCTTCCTCCGCCCCTGACACTCTTCCTCCAGCAAGACTGTACCTCCTAAGTCTCCCAAAACAGCACCACGAACTGGGGCCATACAGGCAGCAGACAATGGGACATTGTTCAAACCACCACAACTGGCCATGTGTGTTTTGTGTGCACTTTGAAGGGGTACAGTCCTGCCTCTGATAAATAGAGTCCTTGTGGTGAGGTGTTTGAAACCTTGTGACCACCACATCCAGTATTTTTATCTTTCAAATTAAAATTGTTTAAACAACCAACTTGTTGGATTCCACAAGGGAGCAAAGTGGTCGTGACTGAGTCTGCCACCCTCCCGTGTAGAGTTGGAGTGACTGGGTCTGCCGCCCTCCTGTGTAGTTGGAGTTGGAGGCACCTGTGCGGAGGCCTGCAGCATCTACGTGTGTACACCTGCTGCTCTGAAGAGGCCTTGCAGTAGTCCGGGAGCAGTGTGAGGAAGCCACTGGGCCTCTGCAGTCAGAAGGCCCCTGAGATGACACCATCCTCTACGGCTCTTCCTGTGCTGTCTGGGTGTCCCTCCAAAGTAAAGTCTAACAAAACTATTCCAGAACGGGCAGTTAATTGTGAAGATGATCTCTAAAAACCCTAGGAAGGAAGGGAGAGGTATGTCCAGGGAAGACAAGGGAAGTCAGGGGAGAAAACAAACAACACAAACCCTGACCATGACTGAGACTCTTAGGAAGGCGAGCAGAGCTCACACTTCCCGGGGAGTCCGGGAAATTCAGGTAACACATATGAAAATGATGTCATCAGAAGGAAGACTAAGATCAATCCATTCAATACATCTCCATATCCCAGAAAGAACTGAAGGGCGTAAAACCATTTGGCAAATGGCAGGTCTTGACAGGATGATATAGAGTCATCATTTGTCTCCTATGATCTGTTTATTTCTTAGGAAGTTAATGACGTGGTCACTGAGATGGCTCAGCAGGTAGAGGCCCTTGCTTCCAAGCCTGACAGACCTCGTTTTACCCCTGGGATTCACATGGTAGAAGGTGAGAGCTGACGCCTCCATTTGTCATGTGACATCCACATGTACACTGTGGCACACTCACTGACAGGCAGACAGAAAGTTGCGTACAAACAAGAATAAATATAATTTTTAAATGAAAAACAAATAAATACAATCTAACAATGAGCATCTGAATGATTCAGTTGCAAGGAGAGAATACAGTTGCACTATAAGTGGGAAAAGCCAAAGCTTTAGAGGGAACTTTGGTTTCATTTGGAGTTCTGAGACCATACTCATGGTGTGTCTCACACAGGAAACACCCACAGTGAACCTGTTGGTGTCAATCAAGATCATAGTTCACACTTGTTCATCCCTGTGAAGTGAAAATTCCACACTTGGAGAGACTGTTAATACATTGCAGAGGCTGGAAGGTCAGAAGGCATGAGGTACAAGGTAGGATGTTCCTGTCGAGGGGACACGTGAAGAGGGCGACAGCTCACTGAGAAAAGGTGTGGTCATTAGAACAGAGCTTGCCAAAGCCTGCAGGGGCAGGTTTAAAGTTAAGGCAGAGCACCCTGACATTGTAGGCCCTAAACAAAGGTGTATAAAGGAGAAAATATTACAGAATTTGCATTTACATATATGCAAAACAGTATCAGCATAAAAGTCGTGTCAAGAAAGAAGAGTCATGAGGCCAGCTGGGACACATGGGAGACAGCGTATGTCCAGGGCCTCAGCTTAGTAAGTGGGATAGAATGCAAGAAAGAAATCCAAACACTTGCAAATAATGTTTAAAATGCACAACTGGTATTTTAGAAAAATATTGAAAGACCTTTGAGAACTTCATACAATATCCTCTCACCATCTGAACCCCCATCTCATGATCCCCCACCCCATGTCCTCCATCACTGTTTTCCCTGTCAAAGGCCTATGGAGCCTACTGTGTATTCCCAAATGCTTTGGGGTGTGAGCTCACTTACTGGAACCCGGGCAGCCTACCATCATCACCCTTAGAGAAAACAGACTCTCCCTCTCCCAGAAGCCGTCAGGTGCCAACAGTTCATAGTTTGTTCCTCATCCCAGGTTGGGATTTCTTGCCTACCTCTACCCACAATGCTGGGTTCGGGTCTGACTTGGGCTTGCATGAGTCTTGACCATGCTGTCATCAAGGCTGTGGATTCATGTGTGCAACTGTTGTGCTGTGCCCAGATAAAAGCAGCCAGGCATGATGGAACACACCTTCAATTCCACAACTGGAAAGCCAAGGTAAGAAGATTCTATTAATGTCCAGACAAGCGTGACCCATATGTCTAATTCTACATTGGCCAGGGTCACTTAGGAAGACATTTGTCTCAAAAGAAAATAAAAATGGGGTGCTGAGAGATGACTCAGTGGTTAAGAGTGCTGGCTGGGGTGCTGAGAGATGACTCAGTGGTTAAGAGTGCTGGCTGGGGGGCTGAGAGATGACTCAGTGATTAAGACTGCTGGCTGCTCTTGCAGAGGACCAGGGTTTGGTTCCCAGCACCCACATGGTGGCTAACAACTGTCTGTAACTCCAGTTCCAGGGTATCCAATGCCCTCTTCTGACCTCTGTGGGCAATGCACAACATGGCTACACACACATACATGTGTCAGTATGTAGGCAATACATTCCTACACATAAAATGAAGATAATAAAAAATAAGAAAGAAATGAATGAGGTGCTCAGGAAGAGCCTACAAGAGTAAACGACTTCAGAAATATGGAACTCAGAGGAGCACTGTCATTTAAGACGCCACCATAACCTGGCCGGACCAGCAGGAGAGTCAGGAGGAGTCTGGTAAAAGCTGAGGTCACACCTGAGCCATCCGCACTAATGCATTGGGACTCTGAACAGTATCTCCTCTCATTCTTTTGGATCTGCTTTCTGCCTGTTGTAATCTTATTATTAAGGTCTACAGAAACTCTACTGTGTCCTCCTTGAAGATTCTTAGGCACGTAATTGACTTTCTTTTCCAGGAGAGAGAAAAGGGACAAACAGTCTCCCATCATTTAGAAAATTTCATTCCATGAAGTGGTTCATGGAAGATGAAGAAAAGACCAGGTGACTGAGGGCCTCACGCATCTCCTTGACTCAACCGTAGCCCTGTGGACTGTAGTAGAGGTGGTCAAATTTACCTTGAAATTGGAGCATCAAAGCCACTTGTCTCTTTCAAAGTAGAGACGCAGCAACATTGAAGTTCCTTAAGCACGTCTGCTGAGCTGATGATGTTGCTGAAAGAGTGGTTTCCCAGGATGCCCCTTTCCCTGGGAAGCCTCTGACAGAACAATTGTCTTTCAGTGTTACTCTCCTTGGCCCCATTCTCTGAAATTCTCTTATTAAATAGACACATCTCTTGTGTTCACAGCTCACACAGCCTGGATTGGATTTTAGATTTACTCACTTTGAAGAGCTCTAACACAGTACTTGGAAAGGAGATAGAAAGCTGTTTTCTGCTGTGTGTGTGGTTGGCCTTGTTGTTCTAAAAATAACCCACATGTACACATGGCAAGATAACTCGAAACAAATCTTCTACGTTCAGTAAGTTCACTTTACTGTGCATCTCTTCTAAACTAAGAATAAAGATTTATTTTTTTCCTGTCATCCTTTACACAAAGAAGCTCTGATCAAAGCTAGTCATTATTATTTTTTAAACCTACAGAAAGACTTCAAGGCATGCCACACCCCTTAATAACCCAAGCACTCACCAGGAGCTAGGAATTCACCTTCTCTCTGACTCCTGAAATCAGCCCCAGGGCCTCTCCTTCCCTCCCCACCTGCCCCCCTGCTGTGTGCTTCAGGGTTTCATCCTGGTCTCTTTCCTACAGCCCACACCTGCCCCCCTACCCACAATGATTTGGCTCTATCAACAGTGTCTCTCAGGTCTGGAATCTGGGTGTGTTCCTATTTCACTGTTTCTAGATTTATCTGCTCCTCTGGTGTACTGTAGGCATATATACCGGCCTCTGCAGGTCTCAGAGTTACCTACGCACATGTCATACGTAACCTCATTGCCAGAGTCTATTGCCATAAATGGGATGACAATCCATGTTTGCTCGGCTGTGTGGTCGTTAATGTTCTCTAGGTAGCCAGCAACTCTGCGGTGGGAAGAGAACGGATCAGTAGTTGGACAGTCACACGCAGCGTATATTGCTCGCACAGAGTTCTGTCTATTGTGTACTCTCTCTCTCTCTCTCTCTCTCTCTCTCTCTCTCTCTCTCTCATTCCTCCACTGACAGTAGGCTCCTGCCTGCCTCTCTGAGGTCAGAAAGTAGACACTATATTATTTTTTGAGACTAAGGATGGCACATTCAGTGACACAGTTCTGTGTTCTCATCTTCCTTTTACGATAACGCATAGATCTTCCTTAGAGAAAACTAATGAACTGTAGAATATACCAGCATTATATTATTTTTTGAGACTAAGGATGGCACATTCAGTGACACAGTTCTGTGCTCTCATCTTCCTTTTACGATAACGCGTAGATCTTCCTTAGAGAAAACTAATGAACTGTAGAATATACCAGCACGATGCAATGGGTTTCCAGTAAGGGTCAGCTGAAAAGGCCGGACAGAGCCCAGCACACTTGGATGAGAGGTAGATGGGTGATACATGTATAGACGGGTAGAGAGATGGATGAACAGACAGATGATGATAGATAGGTAGATATCAATAGACAGATAAATACATAAATGGTAGATCCGTGGATAAGTAGATAATAGATGAAAAGATAATAGATTGATGGAAAATGAAAGATAAATGGGTGGATTAGATAGATGATAGATAGACATGATAGATGACTGATATAGATGATAGATCGGTAGATCGACAGATGATAGACAGATAACAGATACGTGACAGATAAATGGAAATAAATAGGTCAATAGAAAACAGGTGGATGGCAAACAGATTGGGATACACTTATGTCGATAAATGATAGATTTGTGGAATCACATAGTTGTAAACAAAGAGAAATGTAACAACAGTTTATGTTTTATAAAACCAATTCTTTTCAACAGTGCCTGCCAGTGTTTTCTGGATACTCAGATGCAGGACCAATACCTAATTCTGAATATTTTTCCAATTCCCCAAACAGACTCCCAAACCTTCTCCTCGCCAATGGGCCTTCTGTAGGCCCTAATAGCTCCTAATGTATTCTGTAACCTGAATCTTAGTAAGTCCCCGTCCCCTTTCTTCATTGTCCTTGATAAATAAGAATTCCCTAGACAGTTGAACACCTTCTGCGTCACCCGCGCATCTGACTGTTAGAACGAACACAATCGAGCTCACCCTTTCATTACAGTCCACGTTTTTGACATTTAAGGGCTTTTTCTCTGTGCTCATGTGGAATACACTCATGTATGGCCGATGACTAACATCAAGGTCTGTCAGTGTTTCCTCTCCTTTCTCCGTGATTTTTAAAAGGATAATAATGTCATAAAAAACCACTTTTGTTTTATGAAGTGAGGATCGGCTTTATGTCATTAGAGGAATGTGGCCTTGAAGGCCAGCCAAACTCAGAAGGACCTCAGCTCAGCTGCCCTGCCAGCATCCCCCTGCCACCTAGCCAGCATCCTCTGTGAACGTTCACCTTCTTACTGAAAAATAAAGCATGCAAGTTCCCATTTAACCCTGGTATTTTCTTGGCCAGATCACTGATAAGCACACCATGTGCAAGTGCCTGAGATTCCTGGCTCTTTCTGGGGGCCATAGCAGTCATTATAGGATGGAGTTGTAATTCCCACTGGGCTGCGTCCAGTCCTCTACTTACCCTTCAGATTACTGTACCCTCCCCCTCCCTGAAGCCCCCAGTGACTGCATGGCACTGAACACATGGTTGATTCCTCTCACTGTCAGCTTCTAGACTAGTGGACTGTGGGTGCCCGGCAGGTGTCTGAACACTAGGGGCATCTTGGGAGTGGTCCTCCTTCAGCTCCTTCCTGTGGGGCTCCCTCCCCTACCTGTTGACCCTTACCCAGATGGAATAGTGCCCCACCGTGTCCTGTGTTTGCAGTCTTGGTGTGTCTTACAGGGACTGCTGTTATCCAACAGGAGTGCTGGTTTCAGAGGAGCTGGAAGAACACATCTAACAACATGATAATCCTGGGTTTTCTTAGACGATCCTTCCCAGATTCTAACTTCTCCTTTCATAACAAAGAAACGGAAGTTCGAGGGGCTTTAGATAAGCTGACTGGACCTCAGTAGATGAATGTGCACTGAAGAAAGGCCGGGAGCACTAACGTGACACAATGGGCCTAAGACAAATGACCGAGCTATGCGCTCCAGTGGCTGGAAGTCATGTGGGAAGCCGCCAGCGGGGAACGGTGATTGCGATGTGCTGTATGAGATACACAAACGTTCAATAAAAACAAATTTTAAAAGAAAGAAAGAAACGAGAAGGATTCCACTTCCCTTTAATGGAATACGGGAAATTGTGATTTGGGGAGAGGAAGAAGGGAAGACATGAGTCAAATGGTAAACCCTTGACTAAGGTACATTGAGAAAGTTAGTCACTCCCAACTAAAATGAACAAACTTCTGGAGTAGAAGGGAAGAGTCAATCGTACCCGAGTTTTCTTTGTATACAGTGACATCTGTTTTGTGCACAGATTTCTTAGGAACTCTAACGGAGGGTGTGGAATCATAGGGGGATTTTAAAGCTGATTACAAAGTAAATATAAAATTTCAACATCACCTTTGCTCACTGCTGTATTTCCTTGTGTGAGAGTGTGCAGCTCTGTCCTGTCCTATAGCGCACACAACCTGAGGTTTTTGTCAGGAAAACACATTAAATTCTATAAAGACCATATAAAATCAATTAAAGAGCGATTATAGAAGATGTATGTAGATGATCCATAGATAGGCGGGTAGATAGATTGATGATGATGATGATAATGATAGATGGATTGGCAGATAGATGGATAGATGATGCATGATAGACAGATGATAGATGGGTTATAGGTATGTAGATGATTGATTAGATAAATGATAGATAGATGATGACAGATAGATGATAGATAGATAGGTAGATAGAGAGATGATAGGTAGATGATTGATACAGATAGATAGCTGGGTAGATAGACAGATGATGATGATAGATAATGATGAAGATAGATAGATAGATGATAGATGATTGATCATAGATAGATAGATAGATGATAGACAGATATAGATAGATATATGATGAAGATAGATAAATGAGAGATAGATGATAGATAGATGATGATGAAGATAGATAGATAGATAGATAGATGATAGATAGATAGATAGATAGAT